>NW_010099768.1:0-278 GCF_000699245.1 Pterocles gutturalis | reverse complement strand
CAGCCTGGCCTCTGACTGCTGCCAGCAGGACGCAGAGCCGCGCTGACGTTATTCAGCCTGCTGATGATGGCCGGGGAATTCGTTGTTTCCTACTCCCCCTTCTATGGAGCGCTGGAGATGCTGATGGATGGATGGATGGACAATAAGCACCCTTGCCCAGATTCCACTTCCTATTGCTGCATTAGCAGCAGGATAAATCTCAAATATATCTTTAAACAAGATGTGTCGCACACGGCTATCTATCTGCGAGTAGTTTTGGGAGGAGGAACACAGGCCAG
>NW_010099767.1:0-7151 GCF_000699245.1 Pterocles gutturalis | reverse complement strand
CACTGTGAGGGTGGTGAGACACTGAACAGATTTCTCAGAGAAGTTGTGGATGCCCCATCCCTGGAGGTCTTCAAGGCCAGGCTGGATGAGGCTTCGAGCAACCTGGTCTAGTGGAAGGTGTCCCTGCCCATGGCAGGGGGGTTGGAACTCGATGATCTTTAAGGGCCTTTCCAACCCAAACCATTCTATGATTCTATGATTCTTAAAATCCTAGCACTAAGACCAGTTTTGATGAGTTCTGCAATTTTAAATAACTATCAACACAGGAAGCTATAGGTAATTTAAGAAATTACTGTGCACTTGTTTATACAAGAAAGTCACTCTGTGACTCTCAGATATTTTGAAGGGTAACCCTGAACTTCACGAAATTCACATGTAAAATAGTGACAAGTCAATATATGAGACAGTATATCCAAGTTTTGTAAGAAGTTATCAAAGATCATCAACTTCCTTTGAACCCTGCACAAATAGTACCTCTAGATAATGTTCAGTAACAATCTCTTATTACTATGTCAATTTTAAAACCATGCCTAGACATACACATGTGGGTGCACTCACTGCTGCATATCCGGAATTTGATTCATATCACAAACTCTGAGCAGTTAAGTGCAAGACCACTTTTACGTCACGAGGGAGCGACAGACACACTTCCCGAGATTCAAATTCCCTTTACTGACCATGCAGAGAGCTGATACAAGCAGCTTGGCCCAGACACCTGACAGGGAGGTGAGAGGAACCCCCATCATTTGGGCGAACCTGCTTTAACCTCACTCTTACTGCAAGGGTATGACTTCTCATTCCAGTTCGCAAAATGCAACAGACTTAAAAGGCCCGAGCACGAATGCATACACCTTACACTAGAAAACATTGTTCTGATTTGTCTTTTACTCTTTCAGTCTTCAGTGTTAAATTAGAAGAAGAGATAGACGGATCTTTTAACCAAGGATCCAACATAAATGCAAACAGATATCCAGGGAAAGCCAACAGGAACACCTATAAACAAAAAATCTAGAGGCATTTTCTGAACCATTGGGGAAAAAAAGGGGGGAAAAAAAAATCCAATCTATAGCAGTAAAGTCCAAAGGAAACTGAAAGTGAGAACAGTGAACTGAATTGCTGAATTACCCACTCTCAAATTTAAATATTTCCCATTCACAAGAGCTAAGCACCCAAACAATTTCTATACTCTAGCTTAAAAGTCTGGAAAAAGAAATCCAATGGCTTTTTGGTAATAATAATAATAATAAATACATTGCACCTCTCATCTGGAAAAGAAAATGTAGACTGTGGAAGATAATTGGGGAGTCAGGAATTGTACTGGGCAGAATTAAGCACTTGCTATAATTAAGGTAGTTAATCCAAAGGAAGTTTAAGAGCTAACTCCACCTGGATAACAGCCAGCAATTAAAAAGTCAGTATCTTGAATAACCACTCCACCCAGACATTTGTAGCTAACTGTTCTGGCTTTTTTTCTGAATACATTTTAAATGATATTTGAGGCCTTCCTGTTTCTCTTGAAATTTACTGAGAAGAGCCTCAAGTGAGGTTTTTGTACTGCATAATATTGTGTCGTCCCCTCCTCACATCCAAAAAAGATTTCTTTCTGCACAGAAAGAAAAGGGGATGCAAGTCTGTCTCCCTCTCGATTATGCAAGAAACAAATGTGGAAGGAAGCCTTTGTGCCAATAAAGCTGTAAAGCAAACTCTGTCTTCCTAATTCCATTCATAGCTGAAACTGGTGTAGAGTTGAAAGTCTTTAAAAGAGCGTTCTTCTTTTAGACAAATAACAGACTGCTTGTTAAAGGAATTCTGGGAAAAACAGATCCCAGAAGACATCAGAGGCAAGGAAGTTGACTGATGTAAAATTTGACTTAGTTACATTTTCCTACAAATATTTCTCCTCCCTCAAGGCTAGGCAGCAGCTTCTGTCTCCACAAAAAGACAAGCAGGAGAGATTTTGCCATTCACGCTTTTCTTTTAACATTGCCCCAAAAAGTAATTTTTCCAGCAGGTAAAATGAGAGACACAAAACAACTTTAAGGGAGGTGGTTTTTACAATGGTTTTATTAGACTAGTGGATCTGGCCAATCACCTCTGAACAACTTTAATTACTAAAATCTGAGCACTGGGCTATTAAAGGAAAGGCATACTGTTGCAAACTGAAAAGCATTTGAAGGGATATAGACAGCAAGCACCATTACAATCTCCCACTTTTAAAAAAAAATTAATGTACCTAATTTCACCTCTTTGTGTTTTAAGCAAGTTTTAGAAGCACTTTAGAGAGCACGTGTATGTCCTCAGCACATCAAATTTAGACCTTATACTCAATTTCCCTTCTCTCCATCTACATAAGCATCCCTCTATACTTCTCTTGCAAGTGTGTCAGAAGGAAACACACAAAAACAAAGGCATCGTTATGAGTCACCATACTGGCACACTTCACTTCCCATATTAAACAAAAATGGCTAGAACTAGTGTTACTGAAACAAGGCAAGTAAAAAACATAGGCAATATTTTTTTTGTCTTCTCTGCCTTATGTCACGAAAACACACTAACAGTTTGTGAGACATATCTTGCAGAATTCATTGAAAGTGCTCTTCCTTGACAACAAGCTAAATTATAACATACAATGATTACCAGAGATGCAGACACCTGTACAAATTAAATTCAAGAACGTAATTCCTGAATGAATTTAAGAATGTAAGTTAATACTAGCAAACCTTCTCAGTTTTACCTTGAGAGCACCAGCCAATTCCATCTTCAAAGAGTTTTGATTTACAAGTATTTGCATCTAAATTATGTTTCATGTTAAATCTACATATCAAGTTGTCAAATGTTTGCATGTAGGCTCTAGCTCTTGGCTATTCATGCAATTCTTTAAAATTGTACATACCCGCAGGACATTAAAATGAAGTCTAGCATCTTGCAATGGCAAAGAAATAAAGATCTAAAGGCAAATAAAATGAAGGAATAACCTTCTAGAGATAAGGTCATTCATGCTTCCAACCTGAATTTAAAATACACAAAATTTGATCAAAGCAAGCTTTCCCTCAATATGCAACTGTCCCCATGGCTCCTCCGCTGATGTTCATTCCAACTTCCCATGCCTGGAACCCTTAGGCCAACATGAAGGCCCAAATCACCTCAAGTACCTCTACACTCCTGAAACAACCAACTCTGCCTGAAGACTCATCTGCTATAGCTGCAAGTTCTGCAGCAACCTTCCAAGAAAATTTAAAGTATAAAATACAAGGGTTCAAAAATGGTCAAAATTTTAAGTATGCAACAGTAAGTAATGCTTTTAAAATCTGTTCAAAACTTAGTTCAAGACTGTTTGTACAATAGCTTGTCACTGATACTTCCAATTCAACAGTCCAGTCTACAACTGGCAAGACCTTTTTTTTAGCAAACTATATATCCCAATTTTAATCTGATTTATCACAGAAATTTATTCTAATTTAATTTATAAAATATCTAATCAAAGAGGATCTGAAATTCATATTCTATAGCATTTATTTATTAAGATTTGGCAGAAAATAAATTAACAAAAAAAAATCCCCCTGATATTTTTTAAATTATTTGTTAATTCAAGTTAGTTACCAAGCCTATCTTGTTATTTTTAAATGTTAATTTTTATCACCAAGCACCAACAGCAACCCAACTCTGCTGTAGGAAACTTGTCAGCAATATGTTACAGGTATAAAAAAAATTGTGGTATAACCTACCCGTAGCAGAACTAGATAAACTAGCAGATATTTTATATAGATTTAGTTTACATCATGCACCCCAGGCTTCCTCAATGCCAAGATTCTATCCAGCCTATCCAAACCAGTTACCTCAAAAATGTTCAGTTCTCAAGACAGCATGACTCAATAAACACCGAGTAAAGATGAAGAAAGGAATTCTGTTCCTTTATGTATCTGCAGAATGTAACAACTATTCAAGCAGTTATTAAAATTTTCAGCATATAAGGCATTACATGCAAAGACTGAAAACTCTGACAGTCTTCCTAAACAATGGAAAAGTGTGGGCTTAGCATCCTAAATTAACTACGCGTAACAAACTTACAAATAGGTCTTCTAGGAAAAAAAATAAAAAAACGTTTCCTCACAAGTAATTAATTGTCAAAAAAAGTTATTAACTGGTATGTGATTTGGCATGGGATATTAAGCTATACAATTACACATTTGCCAAAACTTAAATAAATCCATGTGATAAAGCTAGCTCTTTACTGAAAGGTTAAGTAAATTTGAGATCCTTTTTAAATGCAGACTCCTGATAACATTATCTGTTTTTTAAGACACACGTGCAACTCTCAAAACAATCTAAAATAGTTGCACTTATTCCTTCCCAATCAGATACCTCAGAAACCATTTGATCATATTTCTTTATATATCTAAAATTTGTTTGGCACCTATACAGTTTTATTTTATAACATTAACAGCAATTAGACTAACTAAAATTTAAGCTACTGAAAACACAGCTATTTTTTTACTTCAAATAAAGCCCAGTGCAAGGAGTTTCTGCACTGTGCAATATTTCTTCCCAGTGTCTTTCTCATAAGAAGCCATATGTGCATCAAGATTGAATTTGAGCTTTGTGAATGACACTGATATTCACTTTAAGCTAATGTAGTGATGGTATCAACCTGTAGCCCAATACTCACAAGGCCTTCTGATTCTAATGGAATCGATCAATATTTCAGGAGGCATTTATAATTTATGACCAAGCAGACTAGCAAAGACTATAATCCTAAGAATACATAGCATTTCCTGCTGGATCTTAAAACTTTAATGTTTATCAATAATGAAACCTGCATGCTAAACTTTGCTCTTTAAAACCTCTAAACACTTTTACAAGCAACATCACAATAGTATTACAAATTCAAAAGATAAAAGATACAGAGCATGAAATAAAAAACAAAGTTGCTTCCTTGGACTGTCTACCAAGGAAATTTAGTTTAACACCTAATTAAAATACTTAGTGATAAAATATTAGCTAATATGCTTTATTAACTTTTACAGTCCAACGTTCTTCAAAAAACTATATGATTTTATGTATCAATTTTATTATAGAGATAGATATTTAAATAATTTCTATACATGTAATATTAATTTAAAAATATATTTTTAAATGCTTCATATTTAGTTTATGTTTAAGTATACAGTTTCAGATATTAGACAAATCATTTCTCATTTTCTCAAAACTCAGAACAGAATTATTAAAAGTTATTTTAAATCCTGTATTATTTCTTACAGGAACTGATCCACATCGCAGCAAAGGCAATAATCTAGTAGCTGAACAGTATAATTATCTCTGTTGGAGTAGATTTCTACTGTTAGGATAATTTTTTTCAGGATGCTTTTCATTTTCAAGTGTGGTAGGGTTTTTTCAATTTTGTTTATGGTGGATATGTGGACCAGACAAGCTAAGCTAAGACAAACTTAGCTAACAAACCACAGATAGAAAGCGCTATATAATAGTTGTACACTGTCTGCAAATAGCAAAGAGTTTAGTAATTTTCAGTCAAATGGAGAAGGACAACGAAGGGATCAAAGCTGTATATTCTAAGGTGCAGAGCTTTGGATTTATGACTGCTGAATTGTTACCCCCGATTACTAAAAGATTCTGGGATTCCCCCTCCCTTCTCCCTGTTCAGCTCCAGAGGGAGAGCTGAAACCAACCATTTAGAGTAAAATGAAGCAATTCAAAACTTTAATCAGAGTTATTTATTCTTAACTGTTTGAATTGCCAACTAATGACCCGCTTAAGTTCTGGCAATAACTGCAACAGCACTGGGCTTACACCCATTTCACTGAACAATAATTTTACCAAAGCTTCGTTCAAAGATACCGTCCCTTTCAGAGTACAATAATACATATTTAAACATTTATTAACTATGTATTAATAGTTTTTCTGTATCATTCTTTACAGATTAATTCTTGGTAACATCACTCAGCCCTACTTATTGCCCTGAGTAATGGTTTACAGATTTTAGCATATCTACTAAAAAACACAAAACATCCCTTCTCATCGCACAATAAAACAAAGGAAAACTTATAGACATAAGAATAGTTAAAACAGTTTACAGGTTAAACTAAATGAGAGTACAGGAATAACCAACACCTACTCTAAGCCATTTCCTAGCGACACAAACTGCACGAGGGTAACTTCAGGTACCATTTCTTTGGCTTAAGTGGACTATAGAGCAAAACCTAAAAAGAAGCACAAATTGAATGAGATTCCATCTCCCATCTCTGTCGTTAATCACAATTAAGGACAATCCCTTACAATAACATTTACTCATCTTCAAATTTCAAATTAAAGTCATCACAGAATTGTAGAAGTTGGAACCCCTGGAGTACCTAACCCAACCTCCTGTGCAAAGCAGGTCCAGTTACAGCAGGTTGCTGCTCAAGGACTTACTCAGTTGAGATCCAAAGATCTCCAAAGATCAGACATTTCTCAGCCTCTCTGGGGTCCTGTCTCAATGCTTGGCAAACCTCATATTAAACATTTTTACCATTATATCCAAACAGAATTTCCCATGTTTCAACTTGCATTTATTGCCTTTCACGCAATCCCTGTGCACCTCTGAGAAGAGCCTGGCTCCATCCCCTCCACAGCCTCCAAAGCAGTCATGATAGCAGTGTTATCAATGAAGGCACTTTCGCGGCTAGAAAAAAAGTTAAGATTTTATTTTGTTCATAGGTGGAGAATAAGCAAGCAGCGCTGGACGGGAGGGGAGCATCTGCTCTACCAACAGGCGTACCTTTCCACAATACCTATCCCTCTATTTATTCCCCAAAATGTTGCATATCCATCAAGTTTTTGCAATACATTCTTTCATATGCATCTCCAAGCCCTGCCTAGCCCCGTCTCTTATTATAATTAGCTAAAGAGTCCTTTAGGGGTCCGAGGAGTCTCCTTTATCTCCTGGTCTTGCGGATGTTGTATTCTCTCATCTCGTTTTGATTAGCAGTTCCTTTCTTTATCATCACGCTTTTCATCTTCTCATCCTGTCTTTTCTGTTTCTTCCATCCGATTTACTGGAATCGTGGGGAGAGGGGATGCTTGAGATTACTGGGATCATGGGGAGAGGGGATGCTTGAGGAATTCTAGCAGGAATTTACTTCTCCATCACTGTTTGG
>NW_010099766.1:388-12208 GCF_000699245.1 Pterocles gutturalis | reverse complement strand
TCTGTGTGCTGGTCGACAGCAGCCTCAGTGTGAGTCAGCAGCATGTCCTGGCAGCCAAGAGGGCAAACCGCACCCTGGGGTGCATCAAATACAGCATAACCAGCCCATCAAAAGAGGTGATTATCCTGCTGTATTCAGCGTTGCTGCAGCCTCACCTAGAGTACTGTGTGCAGTTCTGGGCCTCACAATTTAAGAAGGATGTGAAGGTCTTTGAATGTGTCCAGAGGAGGGCAACAAAGCTGGTGAAAGGGCTGGAAGAAATGTCCTGTGAGGAGCATCTGAGGACTTTGGGCTTGTCTGGCTTGGAGAAAAGGAGGCTGAGGGGTGACCTCATTGTTCTGCACAGCTTCCTGAGGAGGGGACATGGAGAGGGAGGTGCTGATCTCTTGTCCCTAGTATCCAGTGATAGGACATGTGGGAACGGTTCACAGCTGTGCCAGGGAGGTTTAGACTGGACATTAGGAAGCATTTCTTTACTGAGAGGGTGGTCAAACACTGGAACAGGCGTCCTAGAGAGGTGGTTGATGCCCCAAGCCTGTCAGTCAGTGTTTAAGAGCCATTTAGACAATGCCCTTAATAACATGGTTTAACTTCTGGTCAGCCCTGAATTCGTCAGGCAGTTGGACTAGGTAGTGGTTGTAGGTCCCTTACAACTGAAATAGTCTATTCTACTTCTCTTGCTTTAGTTTAAATATAATGTTGGCTGTTCAGGTAGCTATTTTTTAATGTCAGTTTTGAACTTTTAAACTACTTAAAGGCTACTGCTTCTTTAAACTTTTCCTAATTGTGGACTGCTTGAGTGTAACAGATGTTAGTGCTTGTACAAAGTAACTGGCACGACTGTCTATAAAACAAGGTTTAGATTAACGGCATTTTAATACTTGCACTGAAAGACAGTAAAAAAAATTGGCTAACAGTTTGCCAGAAAACTAAATGTCATATTTATATGTCTAGAATTTGTTTGGAATATTGAAGAGGATTTCAAGCCTGTTCCAGATACCTGGATTCCAGCAAAGGACATAGAGTTCTCTAATGGTAATCCTTTGCCCGATGAAAACGGACATATGCCAGGTACCTATGATGCAGCACAGGTAAAATAAGGGGGGAATCAATTTATGAAGTAAATTTGAATTAGTTCCAGAGTTAAAAGTTGTATTTAACATATTCAGAAAACAATTGGAATGTCATTCATTCACTATCCAGAAAGGCTTTGTTCTTCTGACACATTGAAAATAATTGCAGTTTGCTGTACAGACTTACGGGCTTCAGCTGAAGGCATAGTTGTCATGTTCCCTCTAACATTTCTCTGAGATACAACATAGTTCTTCTTGTTTCGCTTTCTGTTTGTAGTTAACTGTGGGGTGTTTTTAATGCATGTACAGTTCTAGTACATATTTGGTAACTTCAGATATATACTTTGGTAAAATGCAATGTTTTCTTATAGGTTGGGTTCCTGTGGAGAAAAATAGTAAGCAGTATTGCTGGCACTCATCTGTTGTAAATTATGAGGCTGAAATAGCGCTGGTATTGAAACACCATGCTGACCCAGGGCTCCTAGAAATCAGTCCAGTGCCATTATCAGAAATTCTAGAACAAACATTGGAGCTTATTGGGACTAATATTAATGCAAATCCATATGGTAAGTTTGTATGGTCTGTACTTAAATACATTTTTATTTAGTGTAATTTTTGAGTGAAAACAATGCATTTTCTTTGTATAAGTTAAAAAAAAAAGTTCTAAGGAGCAATGTAACCTTTTTAGAAAGGAGAGAAAGGAGCTAGGTCAATGACCAGTCACCCAGAAATATTCACCTCAGAAAGCTGAGTTGTCATGAGAATATGTCTGTTAAACCTCTTTCCACCTGCAGGTTCTTTAAGATTTGCTATAAAAATGCTTTGCTTTAGTCTTTCAAAAAATATTCAGACTGGAAAAGTTGTTTTAAATATTACTATTAAAATATTTTTAACATTGTTTGGTGCCTTTTCTTGACTTTTTTTTTTTTTACTGGTTCTTCTGTTGCTGTTTAGTCCATTAAAGTATAAAATTTTATTTAGCTCATTTTTTGAGTCTGTAGAGTTAGTCATAAGTTGCAATTTTTAAATTATGAAATTATTATTTTTTAAAGGAAATGTAATTAAGCTAAATTTTGATTCCGGCTTCTCCCTTTAAAAGTCTTGTAACAAAAAAACCAATTAGGTGTGAGCACAAGTGAGTTGTAAATTCTGAGCTTTGCTGTTAGGATAACTTGCAGGGATGGATAAGAAAAATAGTAGTACCTGGAACTATGGAACTACCTGGAATGTAAAGGAACTGCAACAAAAATCTCGTAATAGCTGTATTCTTACATGAAGATGTACGTTGAACAGTCAGTGAAGCAGCAATGCATTTGGCATGCATACTGGCTTAAGAATTAATCCATATTTGTAAGAAAATCTCCCATATATTCAGGAACTAAGATGTTTGTGCTATGGATCATGATCTGAAGCATGAAGAATTTAGCTAGTAGCCTTATGGTACCTCCTTAGTAAAGGAGGTGACCACCAGGACACAGCAGACAACTGTCTCAATCTCTGCCATATTTATTTTATATAAATAAAAAGTTACATGAGGAGAAGACAGCTACATTTTGATACTTAAAAGTATATTTAACTGTTCTCTTAAAGGCAGGACAATGTTGTAGTATGTAATAGAAGTCTACCTTTATAGAGTGCTTTTAAGATAGCCGTAATAATAGAAGTGAGGAAAATGTTAAATTATCACATGTAACTAGCAGGAAGATTTTTTGTTTCTTTTAACATAGGATTAGGAAGCAAGAAGCAGCCTGTACATCTTCTTGTACCACATGGAGCATTTGAAATAAAGAATCCACCTGCTTTGAAAAAAAATGACATACTATCTTGGTTTGAAGGCAGCCCTGAGGGTAAAGTTGAAGGAATTGTGTGGCACTGCCATGATGGGTGTTTAATCAAGGTAAATATATAGATGGACACGTGGGAAGCACTACAATAATTCATAATACGTGAAGTATTGTGAGGTCTTGTTTTCCAAAGTCTTTAGTAGTTAATATTCTCCTAGCAAATCAGGTGATAAGAGAATTAGTCAAGCTAGTGAATCACTACAGTGACAACATATTAAACTTTTTCATGATCTACAGTATGCCAATAACTTAAAAGTAATTGAGAACATAAAATAATATTTTTTTGCCTCTCTGTATAGGAATCACTTAACACTTTAAAGCTGCTTTTATTTCAATTCATTTCTTGTAATGTTGACTTACAGAACAAGTACTGTTAATAAGAATGTGATTTTTGATTATTTCTGAAGCTGTGGAGGACACCTTGGTTCTGGTTTGCCTTTTGTGTTTCATTGTTAATCATATTATTCAGAAAACTGATTAATAGTTACAAATGCCCTAATGCAGAGGATCCTAGAATTAAAGCACACACCCCCACACCCCTCAAGCTGGCAACTGTTGGACTACTATATCAAAATCTCTGAACTAATCTTATTTCTTTTCATTTTAGCTCCATCGCCATCATCTTGGTTTACGCTGGCCACTTGCAGAGACGTACCTGAATTCTCAGCCTGTTGTAATTTCTTTTAATAGAACTAAGTATGACTGTGACTTTGAACCAAAGAGTTTGTTTCACTATTTTTCAAACTTGGATGGTCAAAGATTTGACAGACTCAAAGATATAAAGTTTGATGCTTGAAATTATTTTTCTCTTTTAAGTTAATTGTTGTATGTTCTGCATTCCTCTTACTTGTGTCTACCACAGAACTCTTTACAAATAATCTTCTAGTTTAGGCAGTAGGCTAGGTACTGTACAATTTTAATTTTTTTCTGAAATGACTAATTTTATATAACGAGAGATCTGACATCCAGAGCAGAAATCTAGCTTTCAGCATGTTCCTTTTCAGTTCTGAAAAATCCTTAACTTTTGAACCCATTTTGGGAAACTCTTATAATTAAGAAGTATGTTGTCTTAACACTGGCTGGTCCTAATAGCGTAGCTAATGAATGCAATCAGTGTAAAAGTTCCACAAGTATGCACTTCTGTAAATATAATTACACTGTTATATGTGTGATTCAGATTTAGGATCTAGTGGTTTCTTAACAGTAAAGGACATATTTCAGGAGGGACCAGAATTAGACCTGAAATTTGATTTTTTTTTTTTAAAGGTGTAACAATTTCTTTTGGGTGAAAACTTTTCACTGTATTAACTCATAAGCTGCAGCATTATGCTATTACTTGAAAACCAGATTAAGCTATATCCTCCTACACTAGTACTTCCACTATTCTGGGACAAAAAGAGTAAGTAATGGAAAGGATACTAGTTCTATTTTGGAGATCCTTAGTAATTAGAGAGAGACTTGGCTTAATAATACCTGTTTACAGACTGCACTCAATTAGGAAACTGATGAGGGCATATTAAGTAAGATGGCATAGAAGTAATAAAGGTGAGAATGCATAATCATTTGAGTTGGCTTTATTTTATCTGTGTTATAAAAGTATACATCCAGTTATATCAAATATACAAAACGAAAAATTATGTGTCTACAAAAATACCATTAGTTTGACTGAAATACTATAACTTTATTTTCAATTCTTTGTTCTTGGATTTTCTAAAATTGAGGTAAAATAACCAGGAAAGTAAGAACAGACATCCAGCACGCTGACCCTGAGTCCAGAGTTAAGAAGTATGATAGCACAAGACAGTGAGAACAAATCATATATTCCTACTGATCTGGAACTTAGCATACGTAGCACATTTTAAGAGTTTCTCAGCTTTTAGGATAAGTCCAAGGTTTCATCTTCACCTGACACCTGTGTATTGCCCAAATTACTGTTCCAAATTAAAATATAATATTGCAAAGGAACTGGAAGAGGTAAAACTCACTTTTTTTTTTGACTGGTGTATGTAAATACTGACCATAATCTGTTGACTAATCCAGTTCGCATTCTTAGGTATGTGCCAAACTGTTGTAACTTTAATTGACTTGTATCTTTCCAAGATAAAAACAGACAAATAAATCAGTATTATGTGATGCCCCAGACTTTATTTTCTATATCAAAATTGAAGATACTAAACACTGTTCTAATCAACACAGATGTTGCCTGGACTATCCACTTGAATGCCAAACTCTTCAGAAAGCTGCTTTAATCTCTCTTCTAAGATAATATTTTTTTTTACTTCTTCATTGTAGTTATATTTCAGATCCTCAAATTCCTCAACAAAAGAAGGGTCAAGGTTTTCTCGTTCTCGTCTCAGCTTTTTTGTTTCTTCCTATTAAAAAGAATGAAAGACTACCACCTTTATCCAGAACTTAGGAAATCCATGTCAACAACAGTTTTTTTTTTTGCCTTTTTCTTGAGAGGCTAAATGAGGAGAGAATAAGTATGTTCTCTAAAGAGACACAAATCTACTCAGGAACAGCATATTCACTAAAAACAGGCTTCATAAAGATCATGTTTAGAAATTTACATTGCCATTAAATATTACTTTAGATATTAAATAGCTCTTTCTAGCTAACCGATTTTGCTTATTATCTTGGCTAGGATGATCCTTGCAACTCACCTTTAATTGCTGTTTTTCCAACTCTGAGGCTTTCAGCTGTGTCTGGAGATCAGCTACTTTGGTTGTTAACTTGTCATTTTTATCCTTCTCTACAACTTCATTATGTCCTGAAAAAATAATGATTCTTTGTTATGAAATGTAAGGCAATGAAAATCAGTGACATGAATAATCTTGTTACGGTAATTCTGCATCTCCTGAAGGCTGAAACCGTTAAAGTATGTAAACCCAATTGGGATCAACAACCACCAAAAATTCAAGTCATCTGGGCTTTTCTTTAGTTCTTGTACAAATTAGGTGGTGGTGTCTAGTTCCTCTGATTAAATGCAATACTCCAATGGCTAGTCTATTAGCACACTTCTGAGAGAATTGATATGTACTGTTTCTCTGAATTAAATGCAGGACACTTGGAAATAACATAGTATAAGGATCTTGTTAATTGTACTCATAATTTCAAGAAGGTTAATTTCCCCCCCCCCCCAGTGATAAGGCAATGTGCTGCTCTATAGTGCTCTGCTTTTCCTGTGGGACTGATGATTGCTAAGTCTTAAGTCATTCACAGCCCTGGTATCTAGAAGTGGACACCCATTCTCTGGCAGCTTGGAACCCAAGGCAAAAGGGGTAGTAGGCAAGAGGGTTTCAGTGAATGACCGACATCTTACAAGCAGTCTTTTGAGGTTTATAAAGCAAATGGTGGCATGACCTACGCATCTTTTTGGAAAGGGAAATCTTAAAAAGATTACAGCCTCTTCTTCAAGATTATTAATTATGGAGATTTTTATTAACACTTCCTCTATCAAAAGCTTGTATAAGTACTCAAAAATCCAAGACATTAGTCTGCTCCAATTTATACTACTTTGTCATTAATATAATTCAAATAATTCTGTAGATTTATTATCATTTTGCACATGCATTTTCAGTAAAAAAAGTTTTAGGCCCAAAATGCAGGAAGATGGTTATTTTAGGTATTGAAAATGATTACCGGCTGCAGGACCTTGACTTGTATGTGTGTACATTTGGTGCTTATAATCCTCCACCTGGTAGGCTAGCTCTGCTTTTTCTTTCTCTAATCGTTTATTAGTTAACCTGGAATATAAAACAATTTTAGAATAATTTCTTGAAAATATTGAAATTTTAGAATATATAATATGTAACTAAAAATATAAAATGGCCATTTCCTGATCATTCTTATTTCATGTATATTGGCTGGGGTGTTTAGTTATTTAAAAGTATTTTACCTTAAAAGCTGAAGTTCCCTGTGGAGGCTTTGCTCTGTCCTTGCACCTTCAGGAAAGTGTTTGAGAAGCTCCATCTTAAAAGAAAAGAAAGTTTTACTCCTGAAAACAGTATCCATGGATAATGCAGTTCAGATGGAGTTCTCTTTGATACAGGATTAAAAAATGAATGAAAATAATACTAAGGATGTGATCAAGTACTAGGTTATCACAGAGAAAAAAACCCCAAGTGTTCATCTACTCACAGTTTCCTCAAAAATAATCTACAGCCTTTTTAAAGTTAGTGTAGATCATTGCTACGTATTTCATGAAGGGTGAAGAAAAAAGTATTCAAAAGTTAGATTTACAAAGAAAGACACATAGCTACATTAGCATAATTTATACATATGCTTAAGTGATATGCCTAAATAATTTAAATGCTTTAAAATACTACTAACATGCTTATTTGCATACCTAGGTGTCTAAATTACTTTTTAAACATAATATGAAAAGCCTGTGATTTTGCAGTGAAAGCCCAAAGGAGTGTATGTTGACTAGAAATGAGCTGTGGTCATAAGTTAGAATAGGTCCCTGACCAGAGAGGGAATGAGTTTCTAGAAGTGCCTCTCAGTAGAAGATGCAGGAGCCAAAAAATAAGTGTTTTAAATATGAGACTATATACAATTTTTGAATGCAGTGACAATTTATGAACTCTCATAAGGTTAGTGAGTGATAGGCTTTTGTTCTATTACTATCTAAAATAGTAAGGCTTTGTGTTTTTTCACAATTAATCTCTGTGCTTTGACATGTAGTTAACCTTGATCACATCCCTCCACCAGTATTTGAGATATGAAAGAAACTAGGAAGTGTGTTGCTCCGAGTAATATCACATAATGGAAGAATTTTCTCTCTGTTCTACTTTTGCTTCTGGTATACACTTTGTTAATAATGCTGACTTTAGAAAAGGGAAAACAAGCAAAAATTAACAAAATAATTATTTTATAGGACTCAATTCCAAGTTCTATTCATTGAACACATTTACTTGCTTACATAGTATGTATGACTTCCTATATTGAAAGTTGTGTATTTGATACTTTACACTGAGAATGGCCAGAACAAGATGTCTGGGGAAGAAAACCATGCACATTATTAATAACTGAGAAGATGGAAGCTAATCTAGGTGGATAGTCCTAGGGCTACATCTCTGGAGTACTTAAAGGACAAATTTTGATACATCTTTTCAAAGGTACCGAAGTTTAAAAAAACTCTTCCATGTGTGAAATAATATCTGTAAGACTTATTAGGGACTGCATGTAAGAGGCCGTATTGGAAAAAGGCATGAAGATCCCCTTTAGGATGGCAAAGTCAATCACCCAAAAAAGACCTGGAAGGAACAGGAAAGGCCCTGTAGCAAACTCACTCTGTGGAACAAGCTAGAAAGACCATTTGAAGCATCTGTACCTACAGGCTTTCATGTGATCAATGAAACTATAATAAAAAAAAAAAACACATGTACAGAAGAATACAGTATAAAAAAATTAATTTTCCCCTAAGATTGCAACTGAAGAAACCCTATTAATTGGCTAAAATATATAAAAGTACAATTATGGCAACTAGGACTGAAAAAACCTATAAAAGCATAGATTAGAGAAAAAAATGTACACTAGCAATAGAGACATGAGAAAAAAAAATTAAGCAATCCATTCTCAGAGTCATCTGGCTAAATTATACTCACTTGTTCTTTTAGATCTTGTAACTTTTTTTCAGCATCGTGTTCACGTTCTGTTGCTTCCTGAAGCAGCCGTTTGAGGGCAGTAATGCTTTGGTCTTTTTTAGCAATTTCCAGTTCCATTTCCTTCATCTTAGTTTTATGTATCCTGGTAGTATTTTTATTTAGAAAAAGAGCAATACTTTTGTAGAAACAAAGACTAAAATATCTTTAGGAGATTAAATACCATAAAATACACTCTAAAATATGTTTGGGGCATTGGCCTTGAAATAATCACTGGTCTTATAAGTGAGCTGAAAGAAGCATAATGAAAAATACATTTTTAATCTTAGAATAAAGGCTTTTCCAAATATTACACTTTTGTGGATCTTACTTTGTGTCTATACTTGATTACATGGGGACTGGAATCTTTTCTGGTATTGCATGTAAACCCCAAACTACCTCCTGCTAAAAACATGCACGTCTCTTATTGATGCAGTGTGTACATTGGTCAGGTCTTATTTCAGTGTCACTTACTTTGACAGTATTTTTCTTATGTTTTAATAATTTATGGAAAAGAAATTAATGTTCTGAGAAAAGGGCTAATACAGATAGAGAAGATGATGGCTCCAAAGACAAAAATGTTCTGCAAGAAATTATGTTTACCCTGGAGTAACAACAGTCTGAGGAAGACTGTGGTTTTGCTTTGAGCTGTACAACGCCACAAAAAAGTTTTTGTAGAATCACTGAAATGCTGTTTGGAGGGTACCTCTGGAGATCATGTAGTCCAGTCTCCCATCTGAAGTGGGTTTTCAGATTGTGATACAATCAACATCTTGTTACCTGCCAATGAGCCTTGTGGAGGATCACTTGGATGACACCTTTGTCTGCCCTATCAAATACATCCTATTACCACATACATGCTTTGGAGGATGTGCTGGTGAGGTAGATTGCATGTGAAAGTGTCCCAGTGAGCTCCTCTAGGTTAGTAATGTCTTCATATTATTCACTTACTTTAAAATCATGTTAAAGTAAATAAAAGTTTTTATTCACACCAGTTGAAATAGGCAAGTACAATTATGCACAACCATGTTATTTTAGATCCATTTATCTATACACAACTACCCTAAGTAGAAATGTTTTTCAAAGAGGTGGAGAACTAAAAGAAAAACTATATTCAAACTACTGAACAGTAGTTAGGTTAAGAACCTACCATCTTTACCTCTCCTCATCCTGTGGCCTGCAGTCAGTTTTGCCCTCCTTCCTTACACTAAATATGGTTGTTATCTGACCTTGCATAGAGACGTGTTACCTCACTACACAGTTAGTGGGGGGAAGGCTGAAAAAAAAAAGGAATGGCTTTCTGAAGTCTCAGTGAAATGGCTCAGCAATATGTCAGGAAGCACCAGAACTGCCCCAAGGGATCCCGTGGGGATGCAAGACTGGAAGTGGTAAAATCTTGGACGTCAGCAGATGGACTGTTCAACAGTGATCTGACCTAAGATGAAATCAGACAGATCTCTCTCCTGTCCAGCTTACTTTCTGCTCTAGTAAGGTTGCTGTCAGAGGTTCTGGTTTTGTAGATGCCTTCCACCTCTGTTCACAACTATGACAGAGTACTGTTGCAACACATCATCTTATTTCATCCTGTGAAGTCCAGGACTAAGTATTTCTTCCCCAAAATTTGCTCTCTTCCATCCTGATGCGCAGGACACAGGCTGTTTATTTCTCATAATATCATAAGCATTGTTTCATTTTCTTGTCCTTTTCTGAGATACAACAGTACAAGAGATGATAGCCAATTAAAAACTTGCCTCCAGAGTGGTTAAATTCTCCTTCCTCATCCACTTAGATGAATCACAGGCATGTTTAATGTGAATGTATATTATATTAAACTTCGTAGTCTGTATCAATCTGTTCATAATTAAACATGCTAGTATGGCACATAACTAGCATCTTTGTGCGTAGCTCATTATTGAAAACAGGTGCAACAGTAATGTCTTTTGGACTGGCAATGGTTTTGGGGTGACTGCCAAAATAATTTTTGTAAGCAAACCACAAACAGGACTAAACAGCTTGCTTCTAGCGAACAAATGAATGCAATTAAAGTTGTTCAGGCTTTAGAGTTACTATCTCCAACCTATGTAAGTAGGTTGTCATAGAAAAAAAAACTGAACTAATGGCAGAAGTACAGATAAATTAAAAATGTATGCCTAAGTTGGAAAGCAGAAATCAGTGTCATAAAACTGTTTTCTTTAGTTTGTTCCACACTGAGTGATACAAGTGATACCTGAATTTTGAAACAGCTGATAGGTAACTTTCAGATACCTTATTGGGTAAAGAGTTGATTATTACCAAAACAAAAATTATTTTTGACGCTGATTTCAAAGTCTGAGTTTTATCTAAAAATATAGAAATGGTGATTCCCACACTTCATTTTATATATTGGAAAAGATAATCCAGTGCCAGTCTCCAAGTTTTTCTCCCTTCTACAGATAACAGAATCAAATGGCTGACTGCAATTAGCTTTCAGGGCCTTCAGACCACATGTGAAGCATCTTTAGCTATGCCTACATGTCCCAAAGAGTATAGAAATCCCAGGGGGTTTTCTAACACAACATCTGCATGTTTACGTAGCTAAATGTAGATTCAAATGCAGCCAAGCTGAAAAATGCATGATGCTGGCTTCCAGTTTTTTTCACATCATCATCCATGTAGTAAGATACTGAAACTCACTACCCTGGACTTCAGGAGAGCGGACTTTGGCCTCTTCAGGGATCTGCTTGGAAGAGTCCCATGGAATAAAGACCTGGAGGGAAGAGGGGTCCAGGAAAGCTGGCTAATATTCAAGGATCAATTCCTCCAGGCTCAGGAGTGATGCATCCCAACAAAGAGGAAGGCAGGCAAAAATGCCAGGAAGCCTATCCATCATATTTGAGAAGTCGTGGCAGTCTGGAGAAGTTCCCACTGACTGGAAAAGGGGAAACATAACCCCCCATTTTTAAAAAGGGACCTGGTAAACACCTGGTCAGCCTCACCTCTGTGCCTGGCAAAGATCATGGAGCAAATCCTCCTGGAAAGTGCTAAGGCACATGGATAACAAGAAGGTGATTGGTGACAATCAACATGGCTTTACCAAGGGAAAATTGTGCCTGATGAATTTGGTGGCCTTCTATGACAGGGCCACAGCGCTAGTGAATAAGGGATGGGCAACTGACATCATCTACCTGGACTTGTGCAAAGCCTTTGACACTGTCCCACACGACGTCCTTGTCTCTAAGCTGGAGAGACATGGATTTGACAGAAGGACCACTCGCTGGA
>NW_010099766.1:0-319 GCF_000699245.1 Pterocles gutturalis | reverse complement strand
GGTCGGTACTGGGACCAGTGTTGTTTAACATCTTTGTTGGAGACATGGACAGTGGGATGGAGTGCACCCTCAGCAAGTTTGCCCATGACACCAAGCTGTGTGGTGCAGTTAACCTGCTGGAAGGAAGGGATGCCATCCAGAGGGATCTGGACAGGCTTACAGAGGTGGGCCAATGCAAACCTCATGAAATTTAACAAGGCCAAGTGCAAGGTCCTGCACGTGGGTTAAGGAAATCTCAAGCACAAATACAGGCTGGGTGGAGAATGGCTTCAGAGCAGCTCTTAGGAAAGGGACTTGGGAGTGTTGGTTGATGAGAAGC
>NW_010099765.1:23630-27628 GCF_000699245.1 Pterocles gutturalis | reverse complement strand
TTATATCACTGGCTAAGTTTTTAAAGAACAGGAAAATCAAAGCAGAGTCCTTGCATGGATATTGCATTTCTCTATTTCTATTTCACTCAAAAGCTAAAATTATGAGGAATTTATATTTTTATTAAAGACTAAGTAAAATAATACATATCCTTACAGACCAACAGCCTCAGCTAATTCACTTCTGAATCCGTGTGTGCTCAATTTGTAACATAGGAAATATCAGGTGTTGAAACAAACAGGTAATATCTTTCTTTGCCTTAATGTTTTCCATCTGTCAAACAGGCTTCGCTCTTATTATCTTACATGAGAGCAGTGAGGCAAATGCCAGTCACAGCTCAAAACTGCATTCAGATCCAGAGATGGAAACAAATAACATTTATTAGAGTAAACAATGGAAGAACAGGCTTCAGAATGTTCCTTGATGAGGAGGGGTTCAGCGTGTGCAGAGCGTAGAACAGGCAGCCCCAAGGAGAAAATACGAGTCCCACTAGCACTGATACAAGTTTAAAACTCAAAGAACTTCGATTTTGAAATTTACATTAATTCTTCTTTTTTGCAAAATTATACCTCTCCCTTCTAAAGAATAAATCCAAAAAACCAATGTGACCACAGCCCAAGAACCCCCAGAGTAACTGTACGTTCTATAAAAAGTGTCCTGGGCAAAATGCCCAAAATGAAATCAACCCTGTTCATCTGCCATCCTGTGCAATATCTAGGCCAAAGCTGCTTCTCTCTTGCTATGCTCCAGAACTATTTTTAAAGCCAAAAGCTATAAACGTTTTTGGTGAAAGAACAAACCCACAAATTACTCAATGTGCTCTATGCAGATTGGACTATGTATGGCTCTGGAATACCGTTGTACATTGTGCGTACTACCTAGGACAAGGATACACAAGGTCACCTATGCCACAGCACTGCGCAGCAGAGGAAGTTCTGGTACAGTCCTACTGCCTTTGCTACATTATTGGCACACTTCATGTGGCATTACCAGAATGAATTATTTTTCATAGCAAATTCAAGTATATCCTCTCAGCTAATACAAAAGACTTTATTTTTAATTGCTTAGACAATACCAAGGTTCCTGTGATTTTCAGAACTTATAAAAGTATATAATACAATCTAACTGAGGAAAATCTAAGGGAAGCACAGTCATCTGTCTTGGTGGAGTAGTCCCCGAGATACTTAATTTGACCAGTGGAGTATAGTAAAGAATGATGTAAAGGATTAAACGTACTTACGTGTATATGTGACCACATAAAGCTATCAAATCTGAACGATTTTCTCTCAGTTTATCCCAGGATGAAAAGCAAACTATTGTTCTCTTCATTTCTACAGCTGCTTTTTAAGGTCTTGAAAATAGCACGAGTGGGAGGTAGAGTATTTGCATATTCCATATTCAAAGCATAATGTATTTTACAATGGAAGTCAAAGGATCCTGTTGATTAAAGAACTGATTCCACCAATGTTCTATTAATAGTTGATTAATTTAGGACTATATAATAAAAATTTCATCCCAAATGAACTACAAGTTGCTCACATTGACAAGCAAAATCTATTAATTTTAGGAGATGCATGTCTATCTTTCCTCGCAATCTGGCTTTCTTAAAAGCAAACTTAACCTTTCACAAAGCTTTTATTGCAACAAACAAGGTAAAACAAGATACAAGCAATGGCAGCAAAATGATACTATCTGTAGAAAATCAATGAATAGTTTGGCAGAATTTTCAAGAGACTTCATCTAGTCCACGCAAAGCACAGATTAGCCCCTCAAAAATCTCTCTAACTGAAGACTTCTTGAGATCCAGGGACAAACCCGGAGCTGGAGTCATTAGATTTGACTCCACTTAAGTCAGCAGCTTGTAGGGATCTTATGGCAAAATTCGGTTTCTTCAGCCTAAAAGCTGAGAATCATTCCACAAGTTTCCAAAAATTATAAATAAGCTTCTTGTAAAATACGAGTGCTTTCATTTGTGTAAGCATTACTTCTGAAGCTTTATACATCTCATGCTCCCATCTATATGTAGATGAAAAATCAAGCCCTTCAAATGCTGTAAATATAAAACATTGGTTTTTTACTGCGGTAAAAGGTCTTTTAAATAATTTGAATAGTTCACAAAAGAATAACATTATGTAGCCATATCACTGTTAGGTTAACCAACCAAAAGGAATCCATCTCTGAGCAGCGGCATTTTCCCATAGACCCGGTGAACTGCTCCCTGCGCAGAAACTCAGCGGGCTCGACCTCCAGAATTCCCATGGATCTGTCAGTGCCCACAGCCATGTACCATTCAAGGCTATGTCCACTACTAAGCTTTTCCTTCTCAAGCAACTTAACACAAATAGTTATTTAAGCTTCAAAGATTAAATGACTGGACAAGAACCAAATGCTGGCATGGAGTTAGCAGTTAAACAAGCTGGAGACCCGGGTTTGCTGGCCGAGTCAGAGCCCCCGGAGAGAGAAAAACTACCCAAATGAAAGCAAAGAAACATTGTGCTTTTTCACTTAGCTATTTTTATGGGTGACTGTAACATAACAAGCGTGGAATCTAGATTATGAAATAGAGTGAATGAAAACAGGACTCTGATCTCTCATGTACTGTCCTGCAGCATGCAGGTATCCAGCATCCCTGGGCAGGTTTCCTGTATTATGTTCCATTTTTATTGAAGAACCCAGCAATGCTCCAACCACTTTATGCTTCTCCACTTTTTAAGATCTGAAAGTGATTACTATTGACAGATTAGGTCTTACCACACTTTTGTGAAGTAATTAAGTATTACAGCAATTCCAAATACAAGAAAATTGAATCACAGCCATTAAAATAGCTTCTCCAGGACCAGACAGAGTCTGGCAGGTTACCCCCTCCAGGAAAGAACATAAGCATGTTGGCCACACGCTTCAGTGCTTTGCTGAGTTGGGATCAAAGCCCAGCTCTTCTAACGCTCAGTCCGACGCTTTCACTGTAAACCCATCATTTCGTCTCCTTAAAACAAACATTCGCCTTGTGTGAAGTTTTCACAAGGTTCTTATTCCAAGACGAAAGGAGAAAATGGATAAGCTTGTGTTCAGAAAAGAACAAATCCCAGATTAATCCCTCACTTTTGAGTGTAATATTTAAAGATGGTATTTTCTGGATTACTGTATCAATTTGATTGTGTTCTAGTAATAAGAATACTCTCCATACAGAAGTACTACAGAAAACAATGTATTAATTGTAAAAATAGATATCTCTTCTGAAATGCATAAACTAAACAAGGTTCTAAATAAACAGCTTTGTTAATAAAATTATTTACCTAAGCACAGTAATTGCAGAAAAACTTAATAAAAGCAGAGATAATTAGCTAAGAATTATGGAACAGATATTTTAATTTTCTAGCTAGACCAATTAACGGGATACAAACTGTCCAACGTATTAAAATTCAGTTAGGAAAAGTTCCTTATCATGACAGATTTTCATTGCTTTTTCCTAAGAGGCTCTAAATTTAAGCTAGTACAGTCACTGTTGGATATAGTTAATAACATAGAAGGACAAACTTCTAAAAGATACAAGCAGTATTACCTCAACCTATTAAAATGAAAGCGTCCTACAGCCTGCTAATTCTTCATTAGCATTAAGCAGGATATCTCTTCTAGGAGTGCCTGCTTCTGGTCAAGAAAGAAGAATTAAAGTAGCCATTACTAATAATTTGGATCAATCGGAATATTTATAATGAAAACCCATTTTCAGTTATCACTGCAAATGCCCAGATCGATAAAGCTGATGATTTATTCATGCCAGTAGGTGCTGAAAGAGCACTCAGTTCAGTTCAGATTTGTCTGAATCACTGCATACATTTGGCTTCAATGATGGTTAACTTCTTACAGCAAAAAGCTTCTGGCTTCTGCAAGAATCCTACAGATTTGCCACTTTGGTTCTCACACCTTGACTACCAGCTACTCTCCTATTTTCGTGCGTAAGGAGCCTTTGACAGACAGGAACATAACTGTACCTGGAACCTTC
>NW_010099765.1:11073-23599 GCF_000699245.1 Pterocles gutturalis | reverse complement strand
GAAAGAGAGCAAACTGATCGGATAATACATCCTGGGTCCTGGCTTAAACCATTTAATGTTTGAGTTGTGAACTCCTCTATATCTACTCTCTTAAAAATCCATCCACCTAGTTTGGACCCAGATAACAGTTTCTAGTGGATTCAGATGGACCCAACAGTCTTAGAGAAAAAGTGACAAGATGTATGGTCCAAAACTGACTGTTTTATCTGCTTGCACATTTAAACATTTTTTATATTGTCCTACCAGGAGGCAGGTAGGCATGGATGAGAACTTGTATGAAAAAAATTAAACTCCTTATGTAAATGAATATGCAAACCTCACATATCTGTTAACAAACTGATAGGACTTTCTGTGCCACATTCTCAAAAACATATTCATTTCAACTCTGGAGCTAAGCACAGCAATGATACTATTCTATTCTGATACCTTGGGAAAGTCTCAGTTCTCGGGGCCCTACGCTGAACTCTGAAAAGTACAATGCATTGTGTAAAGAGCTAAAAATATCACAGCTTTACCTAGGATCACTTGTAATTGAACCATCTAGCCTTCTAAGTGTCAACATTTGATTCCCTAATTTTCAGGATCTGACAGCTGCAGCTAGGAGCCTGCCAACTTTGCCCCATGCTCACCGTACTTTATTTGAAGTACTTAAAAAGATTTCATAAACCCTGAAGCAAACAATTTATTCCTACCTTTCTGTGGTTGATGTAAATGAATCGGTTATTCCCTGATGTTTCTTCTAAATTTTGTCTGGCTGTACAAGCTCTCCAGCCAACGGGAATGCTGTAACATTCCTTTTTATGATTACAGAAGCAAGCAAAACACTAGCACCTGAAAACATAAGCCAGGATTGACCTTTTGGTGAATGAAGTGCTAAGAAGACTTCAACTGGAGATTGAAACGCTGCTATGGGAGCACAAGCTAGGAGGGCACGGATTGTTTGGTTGCCAAGTCTTGTGAGTGCCATGATATGAGGATACAGCACAGTGAGAAAAGAGAAGATGAGAAATACTGGGCATAGGAGAAAAATAATTCTTTGATTGAACTGTAGCATTTAGATAGGTTAAACAGGGCAGGATTAAAAGCCTGTTTTCAACTGTAGACAGCAAAACTATTTGTTAAAAACCCCTCTTTCTTCCTTTCTGAAAATGGAGAAACTAAATGTAAAATGTGAGAGACTACAAGCAAGCATAAGGAGGCTCTCGGCTGTCAGAGTGCAAAGTGAGGCTGAAGATGCAATCTCTTTCTGTCCCCACTGAACATGTGTATTGCCCCAGTGACTCACCACTGCTACGTTAATCAAGATTTCCCAAAGCTGGAGTAACAGGGCACTCAATCAGAAAATACAAATTTAAAAGCACAACATATCGGAAACAAATCTACAGCAAAAGGTGGTCTGGCGAGTGATGAACCGGTACCTTCACTGATGAGAGGTAACCTGTTCACTGCACTTTTGCTTCATCACCTCTTCCCAGCCAACTTCTTTGTCTAATCTCTCAGTCCTGTCTTCTCACAACCCAGGCTCTGAAGCAGGACTGCTTCTATAATATGCGTTTGCAACGGTACTTTAAGGAGATACAAAGACTACAGTAGCAAGGTCCTACGTGGAATTTGGCAGCAGACATTTACAAAAGAATTAAATATCACTATATCCATTTTCCAGATGAGGAAACTGCGACCTTTGAAAAATAAGCTATCAAAACCATCAAGAATTCAAATCCTTTCCTAGTTTTCAGCCATAGGAAACACTTTTTTTACTGCTTTACACTGGTGCTCGTGAATACCACTAGAGCATCCCTAATGCAGTAACAAACAAGAACAGGACACGGATTGTATAATACTGACTTCCCTGGACCAATGTACAGAAAGAATTTTACAAAACAGGAAATGTTTCTTATGAAAAGACAAACAATTTCACTTAATTTAAGCTGATGGTTTTGTCCTAAATGCTCACTCATTTATTCTTCGCTCCTCAAAATGAAGACTTGAAAAGATTTAACAAGTTAAAAGCAGAACATATTTTAACAAAAGGAATGCAGGTTATGGTCAAAAGAGGTCTTGTCTTTTTTCTGTCTTGAGCCTCTTCCCTGTGTAAGACACTTAACTTGAATTTTTCATTATTAAGCCTCTCACAAGGTTCCGTAACCACGTTTCCCTCCTGCCCTGCTCTCCTTGAATTACTATGTATCAGAGTTTCTTGTCCCTCTCAAGAACAGCAAGAACATGAATTATTTCTTACCTTACAGTGCATTTACAGATAATGTAAAACATATGTTGCTGTCTTGGTAATGCATTCTTGTTGATTAATTAAACATTTCCTTCCCATCACATGTCACAAAACACAGATTTTCTGCTTTCTGTTTTTATTTTTACTTAAAAAGTTGTCAAAGAGTTTAGCAACATGCCCACTTGAAAACCTTGTAGTGGAGAGAAAATGAATGCAGTGGTTTTATTATTATTGGCACCTATGGAACACCTATGGAATGTGTATAGTATGTTATGGTAAGAGAAATCAACATCTTAATTCTTCAAAGTCTCTGTGCCTTTGCTTCCACCTGTAGTTTTTATCTTGATTTACAGAAGGTGAGAAAAGCAAAAAGGCACAAGTGAACTGTGCATGGATTCCATATGATATACAGGAAGCCTTTATGCCTGAGTGTACACATTTCCATACTTGATTCACTCTTTAAAACTCCTTTAAAAGCAAACTGATTTTTGTGGAGCCGGCATGTCCTACGGGATCAGGAAGGGAGTTCCTTCTACAAAGGGTGTTCCCTGTATTGAGCAGTATGTAAAAAAAGCACAGCAACAAAGAACAAGAAAGCAAAGAGTGTAACTCTCGACAAAGGATGGCAGTGCAAATTAACACAATATGGAGGGAATGAAAAGATCCATTAAGTCAGAAAATGAGGCAGCTAAAATACTCTTTGCTTTAGTGATTCTGCCTGTAAGTACATTTAGCAGGCTTTTTCCAAGCTGAGAAAAATTATTAAGTCAATTCATTTTCCTGACAAACCACTACCCAGCTGCAGCAGCCTTATTCTTTGCAAACTTCTGAAGAAGAAAAAGCTGCTCTGATCAGTACAGCTTCAAATATAACTCTGCCCGAGCGATGCTGATTGTGCTAGTCAAAGTCTGTACTGCAGGAAAACTTCAGAAGGATCTGGGAAAATATTTTTAAAATAAAAAATTCTGTGGGTAATCAATAGAACAGAACTAACTGCATTTCTGATAATTGCTGCTATTATGCTTTATGATCATGTATCATATAGAGAATGGATAGTAATGCACTTTTTAATTATACATCAAATAATAAAATCAATCTACATGACTTATCACTTGAACTCCTCATCCCTTAATTAGTCTGATTGACTTTATACTTAGTTATTTACCACCACACCATTATGATGATATTGACATTATTTTGACTCGAAGTCTGGACTGTTAAGGCTGCCCAAGGTTAAGTCCTATATCCCTTTCAATCTATTAGGTACAATGTGAGTAATTGAAATTAATAATTTGAAAATAGCTACAAATCAAGCAATGCTGCAGTATAAACATTGGAAAGCATTGGAAGGCATTGTGCTACCTGCACATTTAAAAAAAAGTCTTCAAATATGTTAATATTGGAATTTGATGACAAAAAACGTGCACTGAAAGAAAACAGAGGCCAATCTGTGGCAATGCTGAGGTCATGTACTTTGACAACATACTATAAAAACGGATAAGATACTGTAGGAGCAGTAATTGCAACGTAAAGTTAAAAGGAGATTGCAAGTTAATAAAAATTGATTTGTCTCTTACAAATCTCCTCTTACTCATATCCACTGTTAGACTGCATACCTCATCCCCTTTCAGAACTTCAGAGCCTTCCAGCTCGCTCTTCTGCAGCATCTGCCTCTCAGTGCTCGACATCTCTTCCTTCGCAGCCTGAAGTTCTTCTGCCTTGGCTTCCTTTTTCCGGGAAATGATAGATGCCTGCACGATCATTAAAAATGCATATGGACAAGTAAAGTAAAAACCGCCTTGTTTAATCATTAGTAAAATGTCATCTGTTAGATTTCAGGCATTGCACCACTGAAATCACATTTTAACTGTCAGAAACTGATTTTCAACAGGAAATGTGAGCCTGTCTCTGCAAAGAAAAAAGCATCAATTACGCATTACAGACAGTGGTTTAAACCACAACTTCATTCAAGCCAATTGCAGGCTCCCAGCTTTCCTCAGGATGGCCAAGATTTCAAGCATACTTTTTTTTTCCCCACAGAATCATGTTGATATATTTAAAATTTTAGATTTACATTTCTTCAGCTCATTTTTTCATCTTCATTGAAGAAAAAGGCAGGCATTTTAGCTCCTCCATCTCTTCTACTTAGTCCCTTTTTGTGCATACATAAGGTACACCAGCATGGCTTAACTGGAAAGTTATCCAAGATTTCACAAATGTCATAATACAGATTTTTATAACTCCATCCTACTCCAACCTACAGAAATATGTTACACTAGGAGCAGAACTGAGCCACTAAATCTTGGCAAATAGCTAGAAGACAATGAATAAAGCAATACAGTACAGAAATAGTGTAGATTACAGATTTTTTTTTTTGAGTCTAGAAGATAAAGCATTAAAAAAATAACATTTTATACAAGGCAGAATATTTAAGAGTACCTAACATTTGACCAGAAGCTAACAGATTTGGGAACATAAGTATACTTTAGTTCAGGGGAAAAAAAAAAAGCATTTTTATCTTGCCAAAGTATGCTATTTAAAAATATTTTTAAGTAACACAACACACTAATTTAGATGCATGTGCATGAATTTGGAGGCATGGTTGGTTTCTTCATGTGAAAGGGAAAACTTAAGAAAAAATGAAGCAAAATACACACTGGCTAGGTTAAAAGGACCAGATTTCTTTCTAAAAATATATCTAACAGAATTCTGCTGGGGTAATATCTCAGCTCTTTGCTTCACGAGATATCTGCAGTGACAAATTGTGGTAAAATATATACGATTATTTTGTGAAACCACATGCTTTCAATGCCCAGCAGCAACCTGAACTCCTGGAGTGGTTCCTCCATTGAACGCAATTCTTTCACAAGCCAGTTGGTCTTTGGCACCAGCACATTACGTAGCAGTCTTTTCTTTCGGGAAAGAGATCATCTCTTACAAAACCAAGCAGTACATTTCATACTGCATATGTGATTGAACCGCAGCATACATTTATCACAATTTTTTTCCTCCCACTGCTACATTTTACTTAAGCCTTTTTATTTTTTAAATCGTCATCATAAGCATCATCATGCAAATCTTCAATAAAATTAGCAGCGGTACAGGTTGCCTGGAAAAGAAATCACTTACATTTCTGCGATTTTCAGAGCTTACGCAGAGTTCCTAAATCCTTTATATAACTTGTGAATTTGCTACGACTAGACCAGACAGCCTATTTTATAGAAAGACCATTTTATAACCTCAAGATGAATAACCAAAGAATATCTTCTTAATAGATGTAATGGGAAAAATCACATGTGGTCAAACACAAGCAAGCGATACAACTGAAAGCAAGCCCTGCATCCAGGTCTGACGGCAGCAGCCCACATGTTGCCTTATAGGAATCTGTCCACCACTGGAGCTTTAACAAAACAGCTCCTCCAAAATGATCCTTCCAGATCACCGCAACACAGCTGAAGGGCAACACCTAACAGCGTAAGGACTGCCGTCAATACAAACCCAATGTATTGGGTTTCAGTCAGCAAAGGCTTTCAGCCTTAAACATACATACATTCAGCAGCTATTTATGTTTGTTTTGTCCTCTATTATTATGTGTCTACTGATTTATGCTAAATAAATTAAAGAAAAAAATCAGTATGTAAAACAGTGACTGAAACTGATCTACTGCTTCTGCTTAAAAATTATTTTGTTCCTTCTTACCTGTTGGCGATACAAGGAAAATTTACTATCGATTGGCTCATGCTGCATTATTCTTTTCTCAATAAGCTGATTAATTTCTGTGTTTACTTCATTTATCTGCAAGACAGAGTAGAAAACTAAGGAAATGGAACTTTATTTCTTTGTCTTCTCCAAGAACTAAATGCTTTGCAAACCCATCCAGCTAGTTCCATTTTTAAACCAGAGAAACAAACCCCAAAACCTCAATGAGTCATTAAGAATTGGCCAGGAAGAGGCTACGGTTTTGGATTTCCAGTTCTGTGCCTTTATGATAAGGCAGAAGCATGACGTTGGCCCAGAAAATGAAGTAAACCGGTGTACGGGGACAGAAAAATGCATGTGAATTGCTACAGACAGAAAAAAGACTGATGTCACATACTGTGTGAAAAATGGAATTTTATCAATACTAACTGCAAATCCTTTTAACTCAACCATTTATCAGAAATTTAAAAGTGAGGAAAAAAAAAAAGACTGAGATGTCACAGACCATCATATTCCAGCTCTATGGAAATCTCTCTACTGCCACAAAATGCACTTGTTTGTCCGTAGTCTCAAATGGTTGATCTTCATTTTAGCTGAAGCTTTAGAGCCTACTGCATCTGGAAGCTCATGAGCAGCTACACCAGTATACCGATTCCAGCTTTCCCAGTCCTGACTGAATGCTACACTGGGACTCTCATCAGCCATGGAAACCACAGCCCTAGCAACCTTCCTTTAATTCTCTGCCAACTAGATGAGTGCTGATAAGCAAGCAGTGTAAATATGTGCAGAAATCCAATGAAGCCAAAACGTCACGCAGGTACAGCGCTGGGCACTACCCCGACATTTCTGAGCAATATCCGTGTACTCTGAAAGCCAAGTATTTCAAATAAAGTGCTCAACAGGACTAAAAATACTCCAACACTGGAAAAAAAACTCCTGTAAATTCTATACTTTCAAAAGCTAGAAGAGGCTTTTGAATTTGAAGACAGCATAAGAATTCCCTTCTTTAAATAAATTCCTGTTTTATATATTGTAAAATGCATGATAGTAGCATGCTTAATGCAGTTCAGCTGCTTTTTAGGACACAGAGATAATAGAAAGCTGCCTTTAAAAAAAATGGTGTCTAAGGCCATGCTGTGATAACAGCCAAGTATATGACATGTTTTTGTTATCTATTAAGAAGAACATACTTCCAAACTACAACAAATTAAAAGGTTAGCTCATGGAGAAAGAGAAAAAAAAAAAAAAAAAAAAAAAACCCACAAAACAACAAACCCTGAAGCTTTTTAAAATATTGCCAAAACCCCAACAATAGTCTTGAAAAAGAAAGGTGCAAAACAGGGCTTCGACTATGCCTAGAAGAAATAATTGCAACCACGACTATTGTTTTGATTAGAAGAAATAAACTAGGAAAGCAGAAGCTGAATCACAGCACTAGATTATTATTTCAGACCTAACCTACAGTTTAATAATGCTGTTATCCTTAAAAGTATAACGATCGGGATCCAAAAAGGCATTGGGCTGTCACCGATTTTAATTTTACAAAAACTTAAAATAGAATGTATTCTTGATGACTGCTGATTCTCGTCTGATCCAAACAACCCTGCAGGCATTTCTTTATTACATTCCTTGGGCACGTTCTATGTGCGAACACACAGGCTGCTATGATGCGATGCAGTCGTTGAACCTCGCTCCGCTCCAAGGCCCAAGAAGAACGGTGGATGGCAGCCCTCCTGCCCCTGGGTACCTCATGCTCTGATCTATTACAAATACTCTGTTTCCTCATTATCTGTATTTCACAGCAAAGCCCAAGCTGGAGATCCTGGGAATATTAAAAACCAACTGACAAGAGAAGAATATTACATATTTAATCTTTCATTTAGGATTATGCAAATATGAGAACTTTACTGAGTGAAATATATAAATGTACTTTGTGGCAGCAAATCCCTCTGCACATTTTGGCTAGGTACTACAAATAAGAATTTTTGTTTATTCTAACACCATTTGCTTTTAACTTCTGAAAATATCTGGAAGGGTAAATCAAGTATTTGATCCTCAAATTTCCTTTGGTCTTACCAACTAAAACAAACAATCCAGACCTATTCCAAACACTGAGGAGCTCTCAGCCATTGCACTTTAAGACATAAGATCACTGAAGATGTATCACTCAGAGGATGTTGTTCACCACTCCATAAACACTCTATATGCTGGTATAAACTCCCTCGATGTCCGCGAGAGTTTAAAACAAGTGAAAACCAAAGAGAAGAAAAATCAAACCTTTAGTGCTAAATTAATCTCTCTGCTCATACCATTGCCAACTGCCAACACAATTTTCTAAACAGCATTTAAGGATAGGGTTGGGTTTGGGTTGGATTTTGTTTGTTTGTTTTCTGTTTGGTTTTTTTTTTTTAAATTATCTGAGAGTTTGATTAACACATCTTTTCTTTTACACCTCAAAGGATGTTCCTTTGGGACTGAAACATTTTCTCAAGGATAAAGTAGGGATAAGCAAACTACAGTGTACGAGAACCTTAGGCTATGCTACCGAACACAAACTAAGTGTGAACTTGGTCAACTTACCTTGGTTTCAAGTGTATCGAGATCAGATTGACTCATAGCTGGCTCTGCAACCACCTTTTGTAAGAAATATGCTGCATTCTTCTTAATTGCAAGCTCTCTAGGTATTTTTTCTGTAACCAGGTATGAATTGAAATTTATCTCCTCTTCTAGTTTCTTCATTAAACCTTAAAAACAAATTAGATCAGCGTGTGTCTATAAAAGTAATGTAGTGGATAATTAAGTTTGATTTCACCAACACATTAAAGTATTTAGCAGCAGATGACAATAACAACAGCGTAACATTCAATTCTTCCTTTCCATGCTCAAAGAAACAGATAGGTACTTGACTGAGATTTTTAATCTGGATGTTAAACAATATCATATGTATTATTATCCATCTGTATCCCTCTGTAAATAGCAGACTATTTTTTCTTATAAGAACAAGCATTTAATCTCAGGACAGTATATAGACTGAGAATGCTAAAAATAATAATGAAATAGGAAAAACAAGAAGGAATTGCTAAGTAACATAAAAATTCTGTTGAGAAAAGCAACCGCATTTATAAGTTCTGCTCTACACAAGCCTGATGCACACTGTGCGTTACCTTCCTTATGATGACTTGGCTCTTGCTAGGCAGAGTAATTTAGCCTCCTGAACAGATACTTTATAAATAAACACAGGTACATTCAGATAAGAACAATACACAGCCAGAAAAATGTGAGAATAAAATAAAGCAGCTACTTAAATTACATTACATAGTCTTCTGCTGACAACAGGCAGTTAGTGCAATTACTCCTCTGAGACACCTCTGCCAAGGACTACAGTAAGATTTGGAAGTTACATGTCAGATGAGAGTGGGAACAGGTATTTCAGAACATTTTTCATGATCTAGATGACTAAGAAGTAAATATCCTAGGTACTTTTTAAACTACTTGCTAGAGATTTGGGGGGGGTTTTCTTTTGCGGGGGGGGAGGGTGTTCTCTCCAAATTTAGAAGAATGTGGAATTGCCACAAAATCCCAAGAAAAACAAGAAATTCACAGTCTGTCTCCTACCTATGCTGCACATCAGAGAAAAGTTCAAATACAGAGATACAATAGTACAGCTGATGTTGCTGAGATAGAGACGGGAAAAGATGTAGATGAAAGCAGAGTTTTTGTTTCTCAGGCTAAAAAGCCTGCCAACCGTATCAGTGACTGACAACGGGAGAAGGTCAGAACAAAGAGAAATATAAGCCCAGGAAAAGGGGCCCTCGTTATTCTGCTGCTATTTACCTCTAGAAACACTGTACTGATAGATCCTCCTCACTCTCTGCTCCCAGCTCAGACCAAAAGGAAAGCTACTTGGTTTAGCTGCCAGAGAGGAAATCAGCCATTTTTAGTCCTTGAGAAAGCCTCAAGAACTAGAAGAAAGAAAACAGACCCTAGGGAAAGCAGTGCTGCTAACAAAGTCCAGTCAACACAAAGTAAAAACGAGTGGGAATTCCTCTTTTCCAGCTAGACCTTGAGAAACGCACTTGGACTTAACACAGAGAGAATTCCCACTTCTCTCTTCCCGAAGAACTCGATTCCAGTCTTCCTCAGCCCATGGCAGAGCTGGACAGGAGGGACCACATTTTAATGTCTCGCTAGAAATCCACCACCTCTGCAAATGCAGCAAAGTTTCCCACATACACTGTAAGCTGAATTACCACCTCAGAACCACTAGGAACGCAGCTCCCAGTTTGATATTTATAACCAAGATTTTTGATGTGGAAATCAAAGTGATAGCAATTACATTATTCTGATATTAAATATTAATATTAATTTAATTGAACTAATTTCTTGTTTTGTCTTAGCAGCAAAAAAAAAAAATCTTATATAGCCTATACTTTATTTCTTGTACTACTCCTGTTTTCTTATAAAAATATACATCCCTGAATAATCTGCTGTAGATATGACACTAAACTCAGGAAATAACCACACCTAAACAATTGCTTTCATAAGAGTAGGGACCTAATGACTTCACAGGGTATAACCTCGATCACTATCTAGATTTATTTCTCAGATAACCTCAGAGCTACTACCAACTTCTTCCAAAAACTGACTCTTTCTGCATCATGCTTACTCTTGACGGTAAGAAGCAATGAAGCAAGTTAAAACTTGAAATCTGGATGGTGAAAGGCATGCTGGTGTCAACATCCCTCATGACTAATGTAGTTTCTTTCCTAAATACTTTGGATCTATTTTTCCTCCTGTACAATTCAACATATGGAGAAGTAACTACCTAAGAGCTATTTTTGCTCCTTAACAGAACCTTAAAAAAAAACAAAGCAGTTCTTGGTGTATTTTTTTTTCAAGTGAAAAACATTCTTTTTTTCAAATTCCCAGGCTAGAGGAAAGAAAAGCAAGTATACTTTAAATCTTTCCATTACACATATAAATTCTGTTTTTAATGCTTTAACATTGACTTATGGTTACAAAAGCTACATACGCAAGCTGCACAGAAAGCCTGGCTCTGTGCCCTAAGGTTATTTTAGCAAGGTTCTGCCAACCACGTATTTACATGTGGAGAGCTATTAAGAGCAACTCCTCAGGTTTTCCATTCAAAATTTTTTTATTATTATTATTACAAAGAGAGGGATAGCAGAAAGAGTTTCTTAGTGCTTGCTCAGTCATGTAGAAAAGAGGCAAGTTTCTCTGTATAATTCTGCTAATAGATCTAAAACTTGATTCACCTTGCGCTCAGATTCCGACTTCTTTTCCTACCTCTTTTTTTTTCTATACCAAAACCATTTGCAACAATAACTGATTTTTTACAAAAAGGCGGAGGGGAAGATAAAAAAAAAGGAGCACTAACTGCCGGCACTTGGTTTAATATCCCACAAGAAGCCATGACAAAGGCAGGTCTAGAACAGACTTCCACATGGCATCAAAGCCTTCACCTCCCTTTCTGCAATCATCCTCAGTAAGAGACTACTGAAATGATTCCCTCCACAGCTTCCAATCATATCACTTCCAAATTCCTTTTATTAAACAGAGGCCTGGGATATGCAAACACTGACAGATTATGATCAAATCATCCCTTTGATATCTCCTTCAAAAACTAAAAAGCTTCCTGAATTTGCCACTGTAAGTTATACTTTCCATGTTTGTAATTACTATTGACAGTCTTTAAAATCCCTCTAACCATTTATCATTTTTTTTTGAATTCTGGTTAATGGACATAGTGTTGCAGCGATGGACATATCAGAGCTAAAGAGAGAGGTAACAGAACTCTTTCTTCTGTAAATAAATGCATGGATAGCACCAAATCTTTGAAACTCGGAGCTCCAGTTCTACCATTTTTACACCATGACCCACAAGTCCTTTTCAGAGTCACTTCTTAGGAAGCAGCTCCACGTGCTGTAACTATTTTGCATAAATATTATTCCCAGAGGAATACAGTGCCATTTGACTGTTCCTTAAAATACAGACTGTTGGCATGGGCTTGGCTTCCTAAGTGATTACGGTCACTTTGAATCAGCAATCTGATCTCGTAATTCAGTCATTTCCGCAGTTTTTCTTTCACCTGACAATTTCACCAGTGACCATTTGCCATTTTCTTTCAGGTATCTGACGTAAATACTAAACAAAACAGAGACAAACTCTGATTTCTGCATGTCCCAATTAGAAACACATCCATTCGATGATGATTCCCTGATTAATTTCCTTTCTAAAGCTTACAATAAACTCCTTTTAATCCTTTTAACATCGGTCATGTTGACTTTTTGCTGCCTTGTTTGTTCTTCAAAAGGGGGTGCAAGCTAAGAGTCAATGGTCTTAAAGTCAACCATAGCAACCCTGTTAATCTTACCAACCAGACTTGTATTCTCAAAGATACCAAGTTAGCTTAAAAGTGCTTTACTCTGACCTTGCATCAATTGACAGTGACTTAATAATAAATAAAATAAAGATGGAAACAAAGTTCCACCTAAGCCATTCTCCATTACCAAATACATCTATAACTTTAATTGTAATGTTGTCTGCCATGTTGGTGGAGATCATTTAAACTCACAATTT
>NW_010099765.1:0-11042 GCF_000699245.1 Pterocles gutturalis | reverse complement strand
AAAGATAGTTCTGTGGAAAATAAAAATGTTAAAGTCTTCATTCAAATGGAATATGTGAATAACAGCATCCTAAATTTCTATTTTTTATCAAGTGTTCAGAATAACATACTAGATATCTGTACAAAGCAATTCCTCCTTGACAGGTATCTTTGAAGTTCTCAGTGCCCTAAAACTATTCCTACATATTAACTAATGAAGTATATAAATTACACATTTCACTGTTTATCAACAACAATCATCTTAACACATTCTTTTAATCAATATTTTCAAGCTAGTCATCCACTTCTTCGTATTTCTGCCAATAAAGTGAACAATGATGTTTTGTAAAATGGACAGAGATCAAGAATTTCAGTAATTCAGTTCGCTTCTTGGCATTAACAATTTCTTTTTGTGCCAGCGGAGATATTCAAAGCAAAAAGACGGCAATCTTGCTGAGAAAGCATGAGCTAGGTTATTCAAACCAGTGGTCAGTGTTAATAAAAATACTACCCATATCCAGAACAATAACGACAACAACAAAAAAATAACCCTGGAAACTGCAAATTCATGTTACTTGGTGCTACCAGCAGCAACTGCCTCTCTATAGTCCAACAACATAGTGAGCAGTACTGAAGTTCCTAAACAGGGAAAGACAGTACTGTGGAAACCACTATGATTAATTTTAGTCCACAAAGCATCTCATAACCATCAACTATTTTTCATTATACAATACAAAGTCTTCTAAATTCATTAATTTCTAACATTTAAAAACCTACTAACCATAAGCTGTATTTTCGTGGCACAGCTAAAGCAGACTGATGGTAATCGCACATCAATGATACTCATGAATACGTGCTAGTTGCATTCCTTAAAGAGTTCCTTTACATTTCTTTATAGTAGCTCATCCTAAATTAATTATGAGATGGATTAATCAAAGCAGGATGCATCCTTAAGAGACAAACAAAAAAGCTTCCACTCATTAACAACAACTTTTATCATTTTATCTTGCTTTGGAAGTAAAAACACTTGAAGTATTAAAAATGGAAGAAAATTTTAAAGGAAAGTAACTTCCAGTGAAAATCCACACCTACCAACCAGCCGCTGAATTGTCAGCACACAAGCTATTCTGATACGAGTAGGCAGCTGAGGCACCAAACTGCAGCCAAAGAGGATTTTTAAAATAAAATAAATGGTGCTAACTGTAGACCAACAAAGCTTTTAAAATAAATGGAATCCTAGTCAGTACACTGTGGTCACCTAATTTCAATTACTTAAAAAACACACTTGGCATTCTGTAATTGCTACTGCAGGCAGTGTCTTTGTAACTTCTGTGGAGGAAAGCCGGCACAAAGCTAAGTCCTTAAGTCTTTGTTTGGGCAAAATTTCAACACAAGTTTTCTTAAGTAATGACTCCAAGTTTTTCTTCGGAACATCTAAACACTTTCTCCTGCAAGCAGGACTCAAGATAAGGAAATTAAATATGTTAACTTTATCTTTATTTTCATCTCAATGATTAAATGACATATTTACTGGCTTTTTATTATGTTACTTTTGCTTCTGTGAACTGAACCCATCAAGTTTCCATTGGCCTTAAAAAAACCCAGGAACTGAAATAGAAATGTTGACACAGCTTTGCTGTATAAACTCTCTGATAGCTACTGCAAAAATGGAACAGTTATAAAATCCACTGCAGGTCCCTCTGAGTAAAGAAGATTGTTCAGATACTCTTTTAGTTCCCTCTGTGGTTCAGTGACTGATGAGCATTGTAAAAAAACAAAAGTAAAATTACAAAATAATAACAACGCAAGGTGGTGGTGACTGAAAAAAAATTCTCTAACCCAAACCAGCTGCCAAAGCAGTTGTGATGCAACTGGAATATGAAATGTACTTGAAAGAGCAGGACAATGACTTACTTTGCTAAGTTTAAATCAATAAATAATCAGATTCTACCATTTTGGGAGTAATTTATACATTTAACAAAAATAATTCTATGCTTTTTTTAAACCACAGCAACTTAGAAGGCAACTGGAAAAGCCCCCCTGTGAAAAGGACCATGAGGAGCCTTACCCCTTCACACTATTGACAGACAGTGAGGTATTTCCCTATAAATCAACCCCACTGCCTGCACGAACAGCACATAAAACCTCCGCCAGTCCTGTGATGTGTTAACAACAACGAAGTGCTAGAGACAAACTGGAATTTGCCAAAGATCACATACGTCTGAAATGCTGAAGCCTAAACTGACTCCCAGTTTTGCTGTCAAACTGCCAGGCTAATCCTTGTTACACTTCCTTCAAAGTGATTCAATCATCAGAAACCTGGAGGCTGTCAAATTGTAGCCTTTGGAGACAGTTAGTTACGCATTTATCTAGCAACTGCAATTCCTTCCCATCTGCAATTTTTATAAATGATCATGGATTACTAACTTACTCCACAAGTAGTACAGAATTTATTTTGCTGAGGTTATTTGCAGACTGAGATATCACTGAAAATGAGAAGCAATCTTACTGTTATTAATGTCATACAGCAACATCCAACTCAGACAGCTGCAGTCATATAACAAGAACAAAGTATTTTCATGTGTAAACAAATATATTCATATATAAATATATAGGCTTTAATATCTAGATATATCCAGTATATCTGCTTATAATCATACACAAGTGTGTGTATATATATATATATATAAAAAATCTATGATCTATAAAAAAAGATGAATTAGGAAGTAGCTTTATTTTTGGTACCTTAGAGAAGTACAACACAAAATCGCACTACAATAAGAAACAGGCCTTAGAGCTTTGCAAACATTTTATAGAAGGTAACTAGAAAAACAAGTCTACGCTGAATAAAACGTAGTATTCAATGTATTTGTACATTTGTAGAGAACATTTTTAAGAAGCAGTATGTCACCAATGGTCAATTACAAACACAAAAGACATCCAACCTTACTAAATCAGAAGTTCGTCTTTCCTAAGAGGTTCCTGCTTTTTCCAACCCTTTGTAGTTCCAGTTGGTTTTTGTTTGGTTTTGTGGTTTTTTTTTCTTGCAGAGTATTATGGCAGTATTCAGTATTTAACTCGTTTAACATTTTTTTAAAAAGTGGACCTCAAAAATATGATTGATATCATCTTCCCTTGTGACTGTCTCCCTGTTTTATTGTGGCAGGGCACATTCAGGCTTAGGATCTCCAGCCTGCGCCTTTAGAACACAAGTTGTTTCTTTCTTTAGGCTCTCTTAAGCTCCTATATGCTTTTGGCACTACCACATTACTGACAGACATCCAATTTTTATTTCACTTCTAAAAGAGAGGCATAAGCCCCCACCCTTTATAGATCACTACTTACTTTCAGGTTTTGAATCCACCACCGCATGCTGCATCTCTTTCAGCTGGAGGTGTGCTCTTTGCAGTCTCTGCTCTGCATGGAACAACTTTTGAGAGAGAAATGGACACACATAAGCTCATTCCTTTGACATGCACATTCAAACATCTAAACCAAAAGTATCAAAAAGAATCCAAATGATTATCTGTTTCACAAGGGAACATGCTGAAACAAATTTTCAACAATTGGCCTGGGTTTATTTGATATTTTCTAGTGTTAATTAAGTGTTAATTCAGGAAAGTACTCTTGTACTCCTAAGTGATATCTTCTCTAGGGCAGAAATTCATTAAACTATTTTCAACCTAAAATATGAATGGCTTGAACATCAGAACAACAAAAAAAGACAGCAAGACTCAGGATTGCAGCAGATAACTATCCTTACGCTGGAGTTCCTCAACGCAGCTGAGCTGTCCCAGCAATCCACTGTCCAACCTGAGAGCACACTGGAAAGCTTGTTGCCAAACAAAACCCAGTTGATTAGCGTTTTTCTGATTTAGAGATGTGTACTAAGAACGAGAATTAGCTGGACATCACATTAATTTTACTTGTGATCTCACTCAGGTTCAAGCAAAGACCCAACAGCTTGAAAATCTACGGATTCACATTGATTCCACGCACAGATACACACTGCAATACTGGAAGTCTGGGGGTTTTTTCCCATTTTAATACAGTGTTGAAGTTCATGTTACGGAATTTGGTGAGATAACAATATCGCACTGGATTTTATTAAAGTATCTTCTTTTGACAACATAGCTCAGGAATAAAACCCACCCTTACATTCAGACGTCAATTTCTTCCAGTGCTTCCTGGGACATCATCTTTGTCAAACTTGGGAACCAAAATCCCAAGGCTGCTCCTGAATACATATTCCCCCTCCCAGTGAAAAGCTGAGGTACGTGCTGCGTTACTCAGCCCCTGAAATCTTAGTGCACATGCAGAGATACAAATCAAACTCAGGAAACATTTGCTCACTACCATAAATATAAAGAATTCTCTTTGGGTGCTACAATAGTAAATCATAGAGCATTTCCTGGGACTGCTAAATCATTATGTCAGTGGCAGCTGTGGCAGCCAAGTACCTTGAATGAGGTGTTCAAAATGTGCAGGGTCAAGCCTCTTCCCTCAAAACGTACATAGATATTCCTATTTTAAATGAGATTTTATTTTCTGAGGTTGGGAGAAACTCTGTACTGTTCTCCATGTACCTTTGTAAATGCATGATTCACAAATGTCAACAACTATTTATTTTAACAGGTATGCTTTTATGTCAGTACCTGAGTTTTTTGTTCTTGTTTCTGTTGAGCCAAAGATTCTTCTCTCTCTTTTTCTAAGCGAAGCTGTCTTGCTATTTCAAGCATTCGTTGATGATTTTGTACTGTCTCCACCTACAGCAAGTGGATAAATGGTGCATGTTACTGTCAGATAGTTGAGAAATACATTAAAGAGATCATATGTCTCACAAGCCCAGTTAGCGCTTCCTTTCCATACATGTTACTACTCAGAAATGACAGCAAAGTACTGGACTCAGATTCTTAAAAGCTCTGGACTAACGCCTAGGGAGATTCCCTGTGGGTCAATTAGTTATTCGACTCCTTCCTAGACATACAGTATGTTTATCTTAATCCTTGTTTGCATTCCAAAATCGGAGTTGCAAGCCAAGGATTATGACACTGAAGTGTAACAGCGTTACTTCTCTTATTACCCTCTTCTTAAAACGCTCTACTCTTTTGACGAGTTGATCTTTCTCCTCTTCCATTGCACTGATGTCCTAAAAAGCAGAAAAAAAAGAGATGAATAAACGTTAATTTATTTATGGTATAATATAGATTGGGCTAACTTCCGTTCAAATTAATAAATCAGAATTAATAAATCTGAATTCTTCTCTGAATACACTGAAGTGGTTATAATGTTATTGATCTATGCTCAGAACACCCAGGATTCCAATCTCTCCCTTCTCTCTTACTTCCCCCACAGTTCCCACTCGCTCTCTGCTAACATTCCCTCATCTGCATCCTTGCATATTACTGTGAACATTTAAAATAAAAGCAGGTGTATTTCTCTACAATAAAAACTATCAGAAACAACCAAGCAAAAATCAGCATGAATTCAACATCTGATGCAGTCTAACATATGTTCTTAATGTTACCATCATTACCCACTTCCTGGCAGACAATTTTGCATGAAGTTATGCACGAGTGATGTTTGCTGCCCCTTTTTGTGTTAAAATTGTGTTAAAAGAAACACTTTCTAGTGCTAAAACACATATCCAATGATTATTCTCCTTAGTCCTATTTCACAACAGCAGGACTCCACAGATTGTTAATGACAAGAGAAAGGGAAATAAATTCTCCAAATTTAGACCTTATCTCAACATTTGCTTAACTTGTCTATACATCGTACTGGAAAGCTGTACACACGCTTAAATATTTTGCTGAAACAGGGCAAATATCTTTACTTAACACCTTAGCCACACAAGGCCATCATTTTTGTTGACTTAAGCTCTTAATTCATTCAACACCCTCTGAAATTATTACCCTCTATCAGTAAAGCCAAAGGCTTTGTATCAGTTTGCCTTCAGAGGAAAGGGAGTTCTAATATTTGAAAACCATGCTGAGCTGAGCCTTGGCAGCCTTGCTTCCCAATCTGCTTCAGAAAACTCAGTTCTAAGCGTGAGCGAGGACTTCCGAATCTGTTTGCCAACAGTTTCAGAAAGGCAGCTGCAGTGCCTACCAGCTCTGACCTCTACTACTTATCCACTGCAATGAATCCACAAAACCAACAAACAGAAGCAACATTCAAAACAAATCTAAACAAAAGTTGTATGATTTTGACAGATTTTTACCCTTCTTATTTCTGCAGTAGATAAACCAGATGTTTTGAGGTGCTCGCACTCCTTATGTAGGTTTTTAAACAATTCCATCAGTTCTTCATACTATAAAATTAAATAAAAACCATGCAGAATGAGCTCGGTGTCTAAGGATTTTCAGACCAACATGTTCCTTTTCTACTAAGACAGTAAATATAGAAATAGAAATACGGTGAGAACAAGAATTAAAGGCATTTTTTCATCACAAAAGCCCATCAACTTATAAAACAAAAATGAAAAATCACAGTGAATTATCTTCCATTTGAAACTACTCTCAAAAGTTGCACATTTTTTCAGTATTTTCACCACCCTGTCATACATAGTGTATTTTCAAAACAGGAAGATAAGATGTTACCTGAAAGGGACAATGCTATATTAACAAATTATTCTCTCTTACTATAAATCTGTATATATCACATACAGAAATTTAGCAGCCCAAAAAGGAAGAGCTTGGTCTAACAACAATCTTCATCAATGGGGCTTGAATTTATAGAGCACTGAGCTTCAATCCAGCAAAGTGGTCCAAGAGCACTCCTGACTTAACATGTGAGAAATAGTTTTGACACATTGCATAATCATGCCCTCAGTATTTTCCAGAGATTGATGGATGTAGTTCGGTAGTTAGAAAGAAGTAGACAGTGTGCTACTTCCACACCAGTACATTGCCCACCAGTAATGTTAAACTGAGAGGCAGTGTGAAAGTCTGTGTGGGTAGAGAAATAACAGGGGACCGAAAGAGTTTAGAAATATGGATAGGAAATAAATTTAGATTCAGCTTGGAGAAATGCAAGCTGAGATCAAGGGAAGATAATCTCCACAGAAACAGCCATTCAGTAAGATGGAAAAAATCTAAAAAGAGAATGTCAAGTCATTTTTTTACTTCCTGGAAAGAGCAATTGATATGAATGTTGAACATAAAATGGCAACAGCAAAGGCCAGTTCAAACAAAGGCATCACTTCCCTGAGCAGCGAAGCAGCAATTCTATTCTATAAAACCCTGGGGAACAGCATCTAGAATGCTCTGTTCACTTCTGGTTGTTTCAATATCAGGCACACACTGACAAGCTGGAATGAATTCAAAAAAATAGCAATAAAATGGCTACTGAGAAGATAAAATAATAGAGAAAGAGCTTGATTAAATGGCAAACAAAGGTGTGATAAGGTATGCACGTGCTGGACAATGCAGAACGAGTTACAAAACAGTAGGAGTAAAAACACAAGTGGCCTGCATTATATCACTGATGCATTACAGAACTTAAGTATTTGAACAAATAAAGAAATAGCAGGTACTCTCTGAGCAACAACACAGCCGCTGGTGCCCAACAGCCTTCCTTTGTGGGGATTCTCTGCCTCTTTCCAAAGGCAAGCTTGGTAAGTCTTTTCCTTCAGGGGACACCAAATTTCAAGACTAATCATAATATTCAAACAAGGGCAGAGCACAGTTTGCCAGATCATAACGAAGGAAAGGTTTCTCACTTTCAGCCAGTAAGAGCTGCAGCTGCGGTCACTAAATAACTGACACACACAAAGGACCAAAGAAGACCCAGGTTCCTATGGGGGAAAGAAAGATTCCTGGCACCTGAGGGCAACTCACTGAGGACTGGACAACTAGATTTATTCCTGAAGTTGCTTACTTGATAAATGATATACTGCAGCCAATCTGATGTCCAAATCACAACACAGCTGGGAAGGTGACGAGTACTCTGAGTACCTTTCTAAAATAATTCTGAAAGTACATTTGAGCTTGACTCTACACCCATAAAACTTGACCATGTTCTAAGATTTCCAAACTCTCATGTTGGAAAGGTTTTCCTTAAAAGCCACTATTGCAAGCCTGTCTACCTAAATACTTTAGACTTAATTCATTAGTACCTAAATATTTGCATGGTAATGTTAAATTACATTAAGGCACTATATTGCCCCAGCTTCTGTTTTGAATTAGTCAGCAGAGTATTAGTCTAATAAGACGGTTATATTACTGTAATCCCAAAAAGGAACATGTCTTACGTAATGGAAATAATGGAGTTGGATATTTATACATATTAAGACTGTGACATACTGAAAAAACATACAGTCTGCATTCCTTTCTCTCTTTGCTACTTCTGCTTAGTTATTCCAAGTTCTAAAGCCAATATTGTTAGTGGTAACAGAAAAATAAAAGGCTTAGTCAAGCTTCAGTCAGACTACGCAGCGTTGCTGGTGCACAGTTAATAAATCGAGTTACCTGTTACAAACATTTGAAAACACTGATTTTGCAAGTCACTATGCATAACAAAAACCACAGAAAACTGGAAGAAAATAGGTAAATATGTACCTCAGATAATACAGATCTAAAAACATAACTTTGGTTCACTTTAAGCTTTACATTTCAAGCCCACCCACTCTATCTAAAATCAACATTTAATGTTCACAAAAGAAGTGGGAACATAATGAGTAGGAATGTCAGCCCAGGAAAAAGAAATTTCTCACTTATTCACAAAAAAATAAATGGTTGAAGCAGAAGTGGGATAAGGCTAATATAAATATTAGGAGCTAAATACTATACAGCCAGTTGACAATTAGGGGACATTGGCTTTTGGTCATAACATTTTCTGGACTAGCTTGAAGTAGCGATTTTTAAAGTTAAAAAAAAAAAAAATCCACATTGTAGTTCATAAGGAAAAAAAAAAGTGTTTAAAAATTAAGAAATAAAAATCTGTCTTGGCCAACATGGTTCTGAACATTATTTAGTACCCAGTACTTAATGGGCTTAAAACCTTGTAATTCAATGCTACCTATTAATATACAATTCCAGAGTTATTGGAAGAAAGGTAGTCAAGACATATAATTCTTATTATGAATCTTCGGTCACCCTTGATTCCAACATGCTCTGAACATAACTCACTTGAACACATATCTCAGCAGTAACTCCCTGCTTCATTTATCCGTACTCCTACTGGCCGTTTAATTCATTAAGCTAAAATGTTGGCACTCATTAAAAATGGTACCTGTTTGTTGGTGTCAGCCACAGTATCATCCTGTAGAAACTCTGCTGGCACTGACAATTTCACTAAGAAACGTGCCAGGTAAGCTCTTTTCTTGAGTTCATTGGTCCTCTGAAGAAGCCAATGTAAGAGGGGATGAATTACAGGTTTGCTTCCAGTAACTAACCCTTGGCGGAATGCACTCCTACACGAAAACAACAAAAAGAAAATACCAATAAATCTCAAACTAAAGAACATTGGCTTGGAGCAAACAATTTGCAATATTTTGACATTCCCTCTCCACTTGCCTAATGATTTTCTTAATGCTGTGAGAGAAACCACTCACAATGCCAGTTTACTATTTATGATCCCTATTCCGCTACCTCGAGATGGATAAAAACCCCAGAACACACCACAGGCTTCCTTTTCTGCAATATTCTTCGGGAATAAAGGCAATGTGGGATGAGTGTGGGTTTTCTAGGCTACGAGCTGGCACAGGAGGGTGCAATCCAGCCTCGGGTAGCGGGTCCGGAAGGGCTGGGGAAGGGACTGACCCTGCCAGTCGTGCGGCACCCTCTCCTGGCTGACTCCGCAATAGCAGTGGCTGCAGGGGCCCGAGGGGAGCCTGCACCTGCGGGAGCCTCTGTGGGCATCCCCCCCTATACCATACCCTATAGGGACAAGGGAGGAGCTGTCTTCAAGGCGTTACACACACTCACTGGGATAGTCGAGGTCAAAAATGCACACAACTGAATGCAAGGTTGTTACCATATAAGCTGTAAAAGATATTTTACTGTGATTTGTAGACAAACAGATACTTACAAGTCTGCTGTACTTCCTGGAGGTTTGTACTTAAGGATACCAAAAAGATTCAGCATTCTTTTAGCTGTTTGTTCCGGCAGCTCCTCTCTAATGTCAACAGCATGCTAAATGGTAAGAAAAAAATAATTAATTATCCATTGTTTGTGCAAGTCACGTTAACTAACCAGCAACCCTGAAAGAACTGACTTTATCCATTTACCACATGAAACGTCAATGATGTGAGATGCTCCTTTTATCACCAAACTTCAATTATCTTCTAACAGATTTTTCTCTGAAACGTGTATTCAGGAAAACTCATCCTAGGTACACATTTTCTCTATTCACGGGACCCCATCTAAGCAGACAAACTGATTACTTCCACCAAGGAAGTCAAGATACCCAAGCACATCAAGGCACACATCTCTATGCCCCAGATGTATGAACGATCCCTTCTGATGTTACACACACTTTCGTCAGCCTCAAAGGAGAGGGATTCAATATCTATTGATCAGTTCCTGCCCTGGGTATGTGTGCAAGCCACAGAGATTGTCAGCATGAACCAGGATCTAATCCAAGGAAAAATACAGAGACATCAGTCTCTAGGAGACAGGGATCCAGTACCCCTGGCCCAAGAAACACTTGGTTTGCCAAAACCACACAGATGCACAGACAGAAAAGATTCTTGCCAGGCACGTTTATTTCCAGGAAGATTCATACAAGCTACTTTGGTAAACCAAACAAGATGATACAGAGCCAGACCTAAATAAATGTATGCGTCAAGTGCATGTAAGATGTTGGCAATGACGCAGGTCTGAGCGCCTCTGATTGCCTTCCTTACCTTCGGGTCAATCTCCCCCAGAACATCATTGAGCAGCTGCAACAGCTGCGTTGACTCTAAGGAGTCAAACGTGATTAAGTTGTAGTTCTTCCTGAAGGGCTCCTCATTGAGCTTCTCAACAATGAACTGGATTTGATCACTCATAATCGTGGCCTGGAAGAAAACCTCTGCAAACAAGACAGAAGAGATGTCACCGGGCCTCGGCGAGAAGAGGG
>NW_010099764.1:0-7537 GCF_000699245.1 Pterocles gutturalis | reverse complement strand
GATCTTTCGAGGCCCCTTCCAATCTCTAGTATTCTGTGATATACATGTGTTAAGTCTATTACTTCTTTTTTTGAATTACAGCCTATCTTCTTAGAAAGTGAACCCATTTGTATTTAATATCTGTAAGTACTGGAGAACCCTCACGTGTGTAAGTCATGCGTGGCACTGCTAGTCATGCGTTATTTCCAGTCTAATCTTGTTTGGATTTGGTGTACGGTCTCTAGAGCTCATCTATGTCTCCCTTAAAGATCCATCTACTTTTCTACGTCTGTCCAGGTTACCTTTACTTAAATGAAATTACCTTCACACCATAGCTTCATGACTGTTAAGCCATCATTACTGCTTCCCCCTACTCACTGTTTCAAAGTGGTCATGCCAAATCTCAGCCTGTTATTGCTTTGTTGGTGTTAATACTTACCTTCATGTTGGCTGTGCAATGAACCTGGCAGGCAAATGGATCTAAGCTAAAACCATCTTCCTTTTGATTTTAGCTATTGTCTTTTAACTAGCCTGCTAAAAAGTCCCTCACATTGAAAACTTGTCCTGGGCCAGAAATGATTGCTCAGGAATAGGCAGGAGAGCTGCTTTTGGGTGCATTACGAGCTCAAACCAATGGGGGAATAACAGCACTAGTTTGATAGAGGGTGTGATTTTTGGATATGGAAGATAGTGTTTTTTCTGAATGTAAGTTGGACAGGCCAAAAAAACAAACATGTGAGAACCAGAGTTTTATCAGTTTGTACTTGTCTACCCTTTATTACCTGTAGTGGAGATGACTCTCTACTTGGGCAAATAATTTCTTGCTTGGTCATCAGCATGGGTTGTCATGTAATCTGTTTTTTCCTACCCTTCCCCTTCTATTCTGAAGCATGGATTGCTGTAAGTCATCATCTAGCTTTCTAAAGGTGCCTTGCTCAAAGTCTACGCGAAGGAAAGATTTTTCACTGTGCTTACTACTCCATAATACATGTAGTCCTTGACCAAAAGCATTGGGTTGATTGTGTTCTCAGCAGCTGCCTCATCTGAACTGTACTTTCCCAGAGATCACTCTCAGATTGGTTCTAGCAGCTGTGAGATAAAGCAGAGAGAAGTTCAAGCAACAGAGTAGTTCAAAAGTCAAAGCATATTTTTGAAAAGCAATTAAAACTGATTATTTGTGGAGTTCATGACCACACTGGGGGCAGCAGTGTAAAAAAAGCTGCTTAGGTTAATAGCTTCCTCCATACTGTACCAGATAAGCAATCTGAGTGTCTCTGGGAAACAGTTATTTGTGGCTGTCTGCTTTAGTGAGCCTTCAAAACAATTGCCCGAGTCTCTATTTCAGACACCAGAAAATCTTCAACTTTACTGCCACTTGAGGAAAATACAATAACATCAGGTTAAAGCACTCTTGAGATTCTTTGCTGGCTTACAAAGCTGTTAGTGTCTATTTAGAGTACAAAAACCTGGGCTAATTTTTTTTTTCTTTTTTTTAATGCAAAGCAGTGAAAGCATAACTAAAAGAGCTGGGTGCTCAGCATCTTGGCAATCCAGGCCCCTTGAAAGCCTACAGAATCATTAATGTCTTATTTTGAGTTACCAAACACCATTTTATAGTGAAATTATTTTTTTCAGTAAACATTAACTAGATGTAAATGTATTCTGTGTGGTTGCAAAGTATGGGACTTGAAGAGAAGATCTTGGTAGTCACAAAACTTGAATCTTCAAAAAAGTTTGAAAAACTCCAAGTCTAGTAAATCAATCAAAGGATGAAAAGGAGATTGGTGATAGGGAAGATCCGTGCAGCCATTCAGCAAGAGAAATACCCCGTAAAGAGGACTTATACTGCAGACCTGTGTTTACAAAAGCGGTGCTCTGTTTCCTCAACAAATTCTTTAAGTGTATGTGTTCACCACCCACCCATAATGGGCCTGTCTCTACATATTACAATATTTCCTTATAACTGGTTTATATGGATGTTAGCAAGGTAAGCAAGGGTAGCAGAGGCCATTTAAAAAGAGCAGTCTTTTTCTGTAGCTATTATAGATATAAATACACACTGATTCCCGTCATTGTGTAACCGAGAGCAACATGAGCTGTGGACCATATATAAATGCAGTGGGTTCTCTTGTGGGTGGGTGAGAGCTTTGCCCCTATCAGGAACTAGAACAGTATGCGGTATCATTCTGCTAATGGCTAAAAAACAAGCCTAATTCCTACCTTGCTTTACTGGTTCAGCTCTTTCTTGAATTTGAACAGCTACTTTCTTCTAGCTGCACTGTGAAACAGTGGAATAGGTGTGATGCCAACTTTAAAGAATAAGCAAAGTAGCTTTTTTATAATGTTACATTTGTAAATTCGGCGGAACACATTGAATAGACAGCTGGAGTCCAAGATCCCATATGCTCTGTTTCGGTCACATTCTGGAGAAGTTGTTTCTTGACTGATAAGTTAATCATAAGGTCTTGCTCATTCAGCTCTTCAGTTATGTGCTACAGGTGTCAGGATAGTGGATTTTCATGATCTTGTTTGATGCTTTGTGACACACAGCAGTCGAGGCATCTTAGAAATTATAAGCCAAAAAAGAAAATTCAGTGTTTTAAGGGAAGTCGCCCATTCAAAAGAAAATATTTTAATCTTCAGCTTCTTACAAAATAATTAATGTTCATTTAAAGTTTCCTCACATAAATTTAAGCAAATAAATAACTGAAATGCTCCACAAATAAGAACAGAGATTACTTGATTTCAGTTGCATGTAAGCAAATTATTTCCATGCATGTAATAACTGCCTAAACAAATAGGCACTTAAGCATGCAAGAGATAATTATATATGGTAATAGCTTGTTCTTATCTAGCAAATCATATGTTTTGCATGTGTAAGTGCATTTTGTGTAGGAACGTATTTGTGCAACCTCTGTGTAGGCCTTTTTCTCAGCTCATCGGAGAAGGTTAATTCAGCTCGTGTTCTTGGGTGCTCAGTGCTCCCTGCAGCTTTTCCCCATTTGATTCAATTTGCCTATTCTGGAAAGACTAGATTTGCAACAGCATTTTGTGAATTAGATAATGAGGTTCCCATTTTTAATACTTTCTGTAGCAGTTTTTAAAAGAGTCTAGTTTCCAGCTTTACTAGGAACTAGAGAAAGCGGAGAAGAAAGGTGCAGATTGTACAAAGCACTGAGGAGTCAGGGCTCTTTGTAAGGACCTCTTGTCTCCACTCAAAACTGCATTACCCTGCCAGGTTTGCATCTACATTGTATTCATGCTTTATTAAATACCATTCTCCAGCCTACCTATTGTTTCCAGGCAATGAAAACTTCAATGCAGACTTTGCTTGAAGAACTCTTGCTCTAGCGTAACGTTACACACCTGGACTGCCTCGTTGCTCTGGAAAATGCTAGGCCACACAGTGTATCTCTTGCACAAAATAAAACACAGGCCGTTAGTCATGAAACAGATAAAAAGTTGTAATCTGTACTGCAGGTTTCCCACTTCAAGACAAAATTTTAAATTAAGAATGTTAATTTTAGTGTGTCTCAACACATGGAGTTTCAAGTGCAGTAAAATCAAGCAACAAGCCTTCAAATATGCAGTAACATGTATAGAGCAGGTGAAAAGCGAGAAGTGGGAGAGTATGGGGGTCACTGCTGTTCAATAAAGGAGTACCTAATGGTGAGCAGTAGGTGCTAATTTTCACCATTTTAAACCTCTTCTTTCATAATGGGCCTAATACATAACCTTCATTCAAAGAGCAGAATGAAGTGTGTTTTTATGTAGTTGTACTGTAATGGGTAGTGGACTCTTTCATCCTTAGGGGAAAGTCTGCTTTAGTTTGAAAACTGCATCTCACCTTGAACTATTACAAATTAATGAAGGGTCTAACTTTAGACACAAGTCAAGAAGTTTCTGAGACTCTTAGTGGTCTGTCTTGGTTTTCACCTGTACAGAGTCTCTCTCCCTCATTTATTTTTTGTCTTAGTGGTATTAGCAACTTCCTTGATACGTTACTTTGGGATCTTTGTTAAATCCTGTGCTTGTAAGCTTTCTAAGGAAGCTCTGAACCAAGTGTGCCTTCTAGTCATGTGTTGTTATATTCTCACACAACTTCCTGTGGTTCAGCATGACTTCTAGGAAGACAGCATTATAAAGCATGTATGCAAGATCTTTTATCCAAAAATTACACTGGAGTATTAATGTTTCCACATCCATCTTGAGTCGCAATGTTTCTGTAGAAGTTGAGCTGAAGGAAATGAGTCTGCATAAAAGGGATTCTTCTGTCTTGCAGAGAAATTCTCTTTAATTTTAATGTTGACTGTGGCTCAATGCCAGTACATGAAGACATGTTGCAGTGCAATTAAGTATAAATTAGGACCTTAGCTGTACGAAATTGCTCTGGCCTCTTCCTCCCAGTGCATTGTTCTAAGAAAACTGAAAGCTAATTAGCACAATGAAATGTTGGAGGCTGGCTTCTCTGGTGTGTTAGAGAAATTCAAGATGAGCTTCTCTGAGTGGGGGACAGCTGGTCCCACTGCAGGAGCCATTCCCTGCCAGCACACATCTGCCGAGAAAGGTAACCAAGGCTCATGCACCTGGTTTTGTTGCAATGTTTTATCTTGTCAGGTGCTTCATACTACAGCCAGCAGAGTGAACAGCCTCAAAATAAAAATTCTTTACAACATTTATGATTTTAGTTATCCAGAGAAACCTCACAGTGCTATGCATGTTGTAGCTGCTCCAGTTAAGCATGTGCATCCTTATGTTCTCAGGAATATTTTTTGGAGTATTTATCTGAAAGAACTGCTGCTTTGAGTGATTAATTATGTAATGCCTACAGATGTAATTGCCAGCTACATTTTAATTAGGCAACTCTTAACCTCATGTTTCAAAATGAGTGTAGTTATCATTAAATTATAGGTTTTTTTCCCTTTACTTGGTATAAGATGCTACCTAGTTTCTAACAGGCTTAACTGAAAAACTACTTCCTATGACAGCCAACAACCTGGCATTCATTGTCATGTAGGAGATCCAGGTTTAATTCTGTATCTGAAGGGCCTTGGTGACTTGAATCAGTCGTAGGTAAATGACCCAATTTCTGGGCTATTTAGGAAGAACATGGAAAGGTTGTTTTGGGGGCCTGAGGCATATCTGATGTCACTTTGCATGGGGGAGAGGAGGAACACTCTGAAAGGAGCTCCTTCTTGCTCTGAAGCAGAATAACTTCCAAATACCTGCCTTTTACAGGGCAAATTCCTCTTTTGCCTAATTTGCTTAACAATTCTAAAATGCTGGGATCTCTGAAATGGAATTTTTATCTCTTCACAATGATAAAAACACTACTACTAGATCGTAGTAGGAGTTATTTACATAGAGACTTGGAGTAACTGAAAGTTTTCTTTGCCTTTGAGATACCATGTCTGACAGCTTACAATATATCTCAGAGAAATTAATGCTTATGTTTCCACAGAGGTCTCATACTATTCATCTTAGGAAGTATGGGTTTGTCATTTTGAACTGTATAAGCTTCTGCTTTACCCAGACAGATGTCTTGCAACTCTAGGGAGTACAAAAACCTTGGCCTTTTGACGATGCCAAGATATAAAACTGATAAACTGGGAAAGATGAAATAACATGGATTTAATGGAGAAAAATGTCTGAGATGAACTTGTCCATATTTTAGATGCTGCATTTGGTTTGGTACTGTGGCTTATTTTAAACATGTTTCCTAAGTAATGTTTGTGTTTGCCAGTGAAATTTATTCAGCTTCAAATGAAGTTAACAGTGCAAAAAAATCAAAGGATCATTTTTAACCTTTATGTTAATGTTTCTTCAGTGCCAGATGAAAGACACCATCCAGTGGAAAACATTTGGTTATAACAATTCAAGATCAAATCTTAAATCATTACAGCAGGCCTAGAATCAGTGCACACCTGGAATATGCACATCACTTCCATATGCTGAAACATATGGAGGCAGAAGAGCAAGCCAGGAGGCTGTTGCTGGCTTCTTAGTGACCTATTTTGTGTCCAGTGCAATCTAGGTGTACTAGAAACCTGGGGGCTGCTCTCTGAATTTTCTGCTTGGAAACTTATGAGTACTTGAGACCGAGTAATTAATAGGAAACTAGAATCCTTCTCTCTCTCAAACAGTGTTAATGCACCACATTAATACTGCTTAAACAGTAGAGACTGGCACTTCATTTTCTGCATCCTAGTAAAATTAATTGTCCTTGTGCTTGACTTAGCTATTTCATTTTCTTGACTCCTACCTCTAAGCAGCACAAAAAAAAAAAAAAATGCTTACCACATAGGGGAAAGAAAGGGGTTTTATGTGGGTGGAGAAAGGCTTGAAACTAGCCATCTTGACGTGTCACATCAGCACATTTCAAAAAATTCAGTTTGGTAGTTTAAGAAATGTTTCCAAATCCTACATTAAAGTAAGTTTGTTATAACAATAGTAAAATAAATCTTGGATATTAGACTCTTACTTAATTTCCTTGGGTGTTTGTTGAGTTGAACCATCCCAAAGAAACCAAACTTCCTCACCCCAATATAACTTCCTTCTATGTTGCTACATTCCTTGTTTCATTTTATTAAATAAAGAATTAACTGGGGAATAGGAGGAGGCAGACTGAAATCCATATTTTAATATTTTGGGCAGGGATAGATCAGCTACTGGTGTAATTTGAACACCATTGAATTTAGGAATTTTTCTACACTGGAATTTGTTTGTTTTCCTCAGTATCCAAACTAGTGCTATGTGATAAAATGAAGAGTAAATAATTGTTCTGGTTTTTTCTGATTTCTTTCACCTTTTTTTTCCTCCAGTACTCAGTTTTATTTGAAATAGGATTCTTCTTCTGATAACCTTGACTGCAAGCATAACCTCCCACTTAGGCTTTTGCAAAGTGTGACTAGTGACATCGGCTTTTATTTAAAGTTTAACTGAGGAGAACAATCTACTTCCCAGTGAAATCTGAAGGTAGTGTCTGATTTTTCCTTGCTGTTAATAGCACCACAGGCTGTGGTAGTCTAGTCTTTATATAGTAAAGTTTTGCCTTTTCCAGTAGCTGGCAGATGATGTTTTCATGTTCAAGTCATCTGTTTAATCTCACAGCCTTGTTAAACTAGGCAAATGATATTGCAAAAATCTTTCTGTAAAGAAAATGGGAATACTAGCTGCTACAACAGCAGTCTATTACCTAATTGCTATTAAATACCAACATGCTGTGGTGACACCTTGTTAGATGTGATGCAGTGTTGTACATATTAACAGCTCTTGACATATTTTTTTCACCATGTGGGGTCCAGGTAGGAATATAAATTTTGCTGCTGGTTCGCAAGCAAGAGAGTCACAATCTTGCCATGAACCTGGCTTTCTCAGATCTCCTCTCAGTCCCTTGAGCGTAGAAAGAGTTGCCTGCTTCTGTCAGTCTGAGTAAGAGAAAGCAGCTTCTTACTCTAACTGCTGACCCAGGAGGTTATGCCTCAAAATGAATTAATAGCTAGACCCAATTCCATCAGCTTTGAATCTGGTCATACAACATAGAATCATAGAATGGTTT
>NW_010099763.1:0-935 GCF_000699245.1 Pterocles gutturalis | reverse complement strand
TGGCTTTCTGGGCTGCAAGCGCACAATGCTGGTTCATCTTCAGCTTCTCATCCACCAACATCCCCAAGTCCTTCTCCACAGGGCTGCTCTCTACCCATTCTCCACCCAACCTGTATTCGTGCTTGTGATTGCTCTGGCCGAAGTGCAACACCTTGCACTTGGCCTTGTTAAATTTAATGAATAACTATGAGCCATTTAGGGCAAGATTAAAAGGAAGCTATCAAAGACTTACGAGTTAGGTGTTGCATCCCAAATTGCAGTGCTACAAAATTCAGCGACCCACTAGTCCTGAAATCACCCTTACTCCCAAAACTGTCTCTGTCTTCCAGTGTTGAGCAGCAAAGTTACATTCTCATACCTGGCTGAGCTCCAGAATCAAAGCATATTCACCTTCCTGCATCTTTCACAGGGCAGTCATAGCCGGTGTCTAATGCACACACGAGGGACTTAATGATCCATTAAACATGTTAGTGGCAGACATCCTTTGTAAACTTCAGCTGCTCTGGCACTCTATCTTTCCTTTTTTTACAACAACCTGAAGGCTGGAGCACTTGCCCCATAAGTGGAAAACACCAAGCAACCTCAACGGAAATGAAAGCAACATCTCTTTACTTCTTGAAGGGTCGATTTTGAATGGTACAGGGGAGACTCCCCCATTTTCTGAAGCTATTCCACTGTCAAAAAAGTAGTTTAATGTTCCCTGGCCAGTAAAATGAGAAGAAGCACACAAGCAAGCTTGATGTTGCAGCCCAGGAATCAGGGGAGTGCACGGGAATTCCCCTTAGAACTCCCTGGATTGAGTCTGTCTTCTGGTTATACAGGGTGCAGAAACAGTTCCCAGGACAAGGCTCCAAGTTTGTTACTCATCTTCAGCATTATATCAGCTACATTTTGGGCACAGGGAAAACCATGGAGTTGGGTCTCATGCCGGTCTT
>NW_010099762.1:0-7954 GCF_000699245.1 Pterocles gutturalis | reverse complement strand
AGCCGCAAGTGGAAAAACGGGCGTAAAGACGAGGAAAACACGGGGGAAATGAAGGGAAAATGAGAGGGAAAAAAAGGAGGAAAAAAGGAAGGAGGAAAAAAGTGAGGAAAACCCGAAGAAAAATGAAGAAAAAATAGAAAAGCAGACCTAATTATTGCATGATAATTAAAGTTAAAACTAAAAAAAACTTTTAGAAGTCCTGTTGGGAAAGAAAGGGAAAGCATGAGTGCTAAAAGTGAAGAAAAGGCAAAAAATATATTAGCAAACACTAAAGTAAAATACCTAAAAATGGATCAAATAATATATTTCTGAACATTACCCTGTGATCTTCTTCATTCCCAGCTGCATGGCCACATGCCGGCCAGGCCCTGTGTGAGTGCCACAACGCCGTCCCTGAGGCTGGGGACCACTGGGCTGGGGGCTGCAGGGTGGGCGGCCATTCCCGTGGGGCACGGGCCAGGGGTTGCTGTCCTGCTGGGAGGCAGCTGAGGGGGGCTTAGTGTCACCATGGGGTCCCTCCAGGCCACGATAGCGCTGGCGTTGAGGTGTGGCTGGCAGCAGGCACCCAGCGTGTGGCCACGGGGAGCTTCAGGGACCCCCCACCAGGTGTCAAAGCCCTCCCATCACCCCCTGGTACAGACCTGCCTCTGCAAATTTGCCCCTAGGGGCTAACTGGACCTTTGCAGAACTGAAGAGGGAACAGAAGCAGGCCTGGCAGCCTCGCCATACTTTCTAAGAGTTTTCTGGTAGCTAGCAGCTGAAATTGCAATTGTCTGATCCATTCCTGCAAGGGAAGGGGGAGGAGGGGATGAGATTGGGAGCAGTTGAAATAACTGTTGCTGAGAAAATGATGATGCTGGCTACAGGAAGTTACAGAAACCAAAAATAAAAACACAAAGACACAGAGAACCATTTGGCCTGAAGGAGGAAAAGAGAAAGAAGGAAAACTGACAGAAACTATGAAAAAATAAAATCCTGTCTGTTTATAGCTGCGCGTTGGGTGATTCGGTGCTGACCTGGAAAGGCTGTACAGCTCAAAACCCAGCTGTGCAAGAAAGTGCTTGCAAAGTCACAAGGAAAAAAAAAATTGGCTAAGAAAATCTATTTTGTTTAGACTTGGAGGAGCAGTTGTTCAGGGAAAGAAATACTATATTTTCATAAAGATGGGAAGAGCAATGTGCAGTCTGTTTTATGCATTTCAAATGTGCCCATCATGTAGCAATTGGGACAGCCAGGAACACAAAAGTTGAGGGTGTGCCGGGCTGGGAACTGAGCGGAAAGACAGTGAACAAAACCAGGCATCTGTAAGTGAGCAAATTTTCTCTCCTGCTGGTAACCGCAGAGCAAGACCTGGCTGCCAAGGCAGGAGCTATTTGAAAAATCAGAAATCAGGTTCAGGCAGAGAGGGGTCCATGGCTGCAGCAAAATGGAAGCCGTGCTACCAGAAACAGTTAGTTTTCTGAAGGAGCAAAGCTTTAAAGTCTCCATGCAGAGAGTGGGAGGCAGAAATTCCCCACTGATGAGCCTGATACAAAAGCAAGCTATTGAAACTAAAATTAAATACGTGGTGGGATGGTGTGTCTCTTTAAATAAAATACCGTAACAAGAAGCAGGAGGTGTGAACCCTGCATTCCCATGAACCTTTCTTGTACCATTTCTGAATGCTTGCTATTTTTAATGTAATAACTGACTGTCCCAGTTTTGGTATGGAGAGTAGTAAAGAGTTTAACTTTTAACTAATAAAGTGCAGTGCATATTCACTGAACATACACCACTAACTGTGGAAATTACCAGCATCCTATTTAATGAACGTGTGTGAGCAAATATGTATATTAATAGAGAGAAGATTCTCATAAGGCATCTTAATGTATATAACATACACTCTCTAACATGCATTCCAATTTGAAGTCCTTTTTCATTTATCTTTTTATAAAAGACCATGCTAGATAACACAGGATCAGACTGTGATCCTGACTCAAAAATTAAAGAACGCTCAAAGATAGGAAAGATTGCTGTTTGCACTGGTGCCTCTTAGTTTCAGTTTTGTGTGCATGTGCATGCCCTACACTTAAACTCTGTCATACATTAAAGTAAGAGGTGATACACAATGTACAGCCCTGGTGAGCCCGCCACAGTACATCCCTCCCCTCTGCCCCCAGCCAAGCAGCAGACAGATAAGAGTATGTGGTCTCACACCTGTACAACTGTTTGGTTAAAGTGCTTTACAGACAAAACAAGAATTCAGTGTTTGATGACAGAAGTTTAAAAAATAGGAAGTTATTGAAAATCACATGTCAACAGCAGCTTTCAAAGGCAGTCTCAAACAACCTTTCCTCTGATGAATTTGGTTATCCTCTGACCTAACTAATGTGCTTCTCTCCTGTGAAAGACTCCTGTCCTCTTGTCATTCATGTTTTAATCATGCCAGATCAAAAAAAGGAGGATTAAAAATATTTCCTCAAGGTGGATGGTTGTAAAGGGAGCAATCACTCTGCAAACAAACAAACCCCAAAACCAAACTAATATTTTCGAAAGAACAGTGCAGGGAAAATCAAAATCAATGTATGTCTTATGATAACTTATGAAAATCTTCTACAGCTTTCTGTTAACTAAAAAAGTGGGTTTGTACCAAAGCTTATAAAACTCATTACAATGCCAAAGCCTGCTTCTTAAAGGATTTATCCTAGCTTTATCAACGAGGCTTCTGCATTGATCTGCATAGCAGCATTACTCACAGCATAATCGGTGAACAATTCCTGTATTGCAAATCACAAACGTTATCACATCTCCATAAATACCTACTGCTCATTGCAAAGCGGCACTAATAGCAGAGCAAACTTCACCCATGCCTACAGACATAACCAAATACAGAATTTCAGGTACAGGAGGGACTTCACCACAGAGCTGACAGTAATGCACAGCAGCCTTTTCTCTTGCTTCCAAGCAGATTATTTTGCCTTTCCAGTCAAAAAAACCTTTTGAGGTGCCAACATCATGACTAAGAGCCTTGTATTTCTAGCAGGAGTCTTTCTTGCTCGTCAACAGGTAATTTCTTTGCTTTTATGCCCATATGTTTATAACAATAGCTTTACCTGCAGAAAGTGTCAACACCTGTCTCTCCATAAATCTCTCCACCCCATCTCTCTTCTGCTCACCACATGAAATAGATACTTTGCATGAGCAACCTTCCTCCCTCTTTTACAATCAACACATTGTAATCCAGTTTTTCTGGCTAGGTTGAGTGCATTCACATGCCAGTGAGTGCAAAGGGAATGCTGGAAAAGGATTTGCTACCTCCAGTGTCTCCCAAGAGTGGGAAGAGGCTCTGGAGATGGTAATTTCTGCTCTTCTCTGCTTCCCCCCAGCAGTGACTTTGAACCCGTGCTATCTGAGCAGGGAACACTAGTTTTTTATTACTTTTTCCACCTTGCAACACTGGTGCTTGCAATAAGTAGGCCCCTACAGAAAAAAAAAAAAAACAAAAAAAAAAACCAAAAAAACAAAAAAACAAAAAAAAAAAAACCCCAACAAACAGAAACAGAACAAAACCAACAAACCAACCAAACAAAAAAACCCAACAACCAAACAAATAAGGGCTTACAAGAGTTGCAGGAGCAGAGCTATTTCCTGAGGCAGAGGACTTTCTCTGAGAAAGTCATGGGGCCCACAAAGCAGCCAGCAGACAAAGATTTCAGTCTTACCTAGACTCTGCTGCTAAGTTTAATATTAGAACATGGCTCTGGTTTGAGTGAAGTGCCTGCTAGCCATTTAAAATATCATCCCTGGACATGTTCAGAGATAGTTTAATGGAAGAGAAAACTGGACAACAGCAACTTTTACCATAAGCGTGGCCAAATTATTCCTTTTTTGACATACATGCAAGTTTGGTTTTACTGAGTTAATCCCATACATGGCCATGAAAAAAAAAAAAAAGCTAAAATTCAAAGGGGAGGTGACAAGCATCCATCAACTTATTTGGATGCAGAGAGATCATATGCAGAGAGGTTTTTAAGCAATAACTTGTTTTTGCATTAACTCCACTTGGATGGTTTTTTCTTCAGGGACACATACTCCATTTGCTGGGTTGCTTTTCTAAATGGATGTTGAGGACTTTATTATTTTTAAACTTTAAAGAATATTTAGCTTTTAGCAAAAAGGGAACACAAAGGAAAAGAGTTTGTCTCTGTTGTTGCTTTAGATTTCCTGTTTGAGTGGCAGCAGCCTAACCTTTTAGCACATTATGAAACTGTCGTATTGCACAGTAAACTTAAGATGAAATCACACGCTCTTTCAGCTGAATTTTTATGTGTTTCCTACATTTCTTTAACAAACTCTATATTCTTTGGCACAAATTCCAAGGTTTTAAGTTTTTCATTGCTTTTGAAGGTTTATTATTGTTAGGGATCCTTACATTTGACTCTCTTAAGGTGTCATCATTCATGATAAATAGGCTAGATGTTATGATAGCATTTTAGAGACTGTTCTGTTTCTCCCACTACACAGAAACATGGTAGGTAACTTCCAGAAGTAGCAATAGGAGTTACAAACCTTTATTCTTATATCAACCTCCTTTTTCACTCAGATGTGACAGGGCCAGCTTCTGTAGCGCTGCCTCCAGCTCTGTCCTGCTGTGGATTCAAACTCAGATTAGACAAGGCCTACTGAAATACTGGGAACAGGTTGGAGAAATAAGACAAAGAAAGGAGTGTGGACACATCCACTCTGCATCTTTGTCTGTTGATAGCAGGGAATGTCTTTCTCTGGGTGTTGGTTTGGCTTTGGCTCCTGCTGGGATCTCTCTATGTTCCTGGAACAACAACAAAATAATAGAAGCAGTGCTTTAACATTCAGAGAGCCGCTTAAAATCGTACAGTAAGCGGTAAACGATACTCTTTTGTAGCACTACAAAAAAGGGTCTCTGACACCTGTACTGTGCAATTTTAATGGAAATTGTGCCTCAGTGTAGTAGTTCTACTGGCAGTGTTAATATGCTCAATCTCTTCAAAAGCTGTTTTCCGTTGTTGCTGTGCCAGTGTAGGATTATTACTCAAATTATGCTTGTGGGAGCTGGCAACTCAAATAATATTTTGTACCACATTACATTTGCTGCAAAAAACTTAGTTTGGAGGAATGGTTTAAAAGAACATCAGTTATAATTTGGGAAATGTTTTTAAGCAAATAAAAATTAATTCAGGTGGAAGAGCTTTTAAATTTAAATGAAAAAGCTTTTTCTTCTTTAAACATGCAAAGCAGAACAGTTCCCTAAAAGTGCTGGGGAAGAGCTTGTGGTTTTGAGCCTCACATGATGTCTAGAGGCAAAATTCAGGTTGTTGGAGGGAAGATGAAAATAAGGCCCTCTCCAGTGGCACTCTCCAAAATGCCCCCCACTGCCTCATGCGTGACCAGAAAGAGGCAAACTTTCAATGTGCAGCTGCAAGGATGGTATAAAGAGTAAAATTTCAGATCGATCGGGACTTGGGAGCACTTCTGAGACAAAAAGAGCCTGTGTGGAAGGGATGGACTCATTGGAAGCTAAACTGCTGGCATTTAAAGTTTGCAATTGATTAAGCTATAAACTGACGAGGAGTAGGTGTGGGCAACATACAGCTCAGCATGCCATCAGCAAAGACTTGGAAGTTGTGCCTTTTTGAGTACAGGAAAAGCCAGAGAGCAGAAATAAGGAATGGAAAACAAACAGAGTGCCTTTCAAGTGGGAGATGAAGAAGGAAACAAACACTGCAACAACACATACTTTTACACTACTGCTAAAAATCCAATGAACAAATTGAGGGAAATCAAATGCCTAGTCTTACATGAAGACTATGACATTCTAGATACACGTGTAGGACATTGCAGCACCAGAACAAAAAATAACAGAAAAGATAAAAGTCAACTCTGCTGGTGATGGGGTAGTGAAATTTATTAGTGAGATCTTATAATCAAATCAAATGAACAAAGTAAGGACCCAGCAGGCAAAACAGAATCTGCACAGACCGAAAGGCCGGCTTTAAGCGTATGTAGTACTGAGTGTGCAGACTGCCTGCCTGGCCAGGACAGAGACGGTATGCTGAGAGATATCAGATGGGCAAAGACAGTGGGAAATACAACCGAAACTGTACTTTGGGTAACCCCCATGGTGTCTGGACACTGCAGCACTGGAATATAACACAGACTACATTAGACTCCATCAATACTGCTTCACAGAGCATTTGGACAGGGAGGCTGCAGAAGAGATGCAGCCCTTCATTTTGTCCTCGTTAATGTGCAAGATCTTGTCCAAGATCTCCAGCTCACGGTTGTTGTTTCTGTGTGCAAAATTCCCGCAGGTTTGACAAAGGCCAAGCATTCACAGCAGTTGCACCCAGTGTCAAAAGGGAGAGAGACATAGAAATTAGAAAGCTTGTGAAGAAGAAACAGTAAAGTCTTACAGCTGAAGCTGAATTTCCTGAAAGATGCACAGCACAGCATCAGTGTATGCCATCTACTGAAGTCCTGAGAACTAGTGAAAGGATGAGGTCACAGATAATCTCGCCGCAGGGTAGATTATCAGAAACAAGAAGTTGAAGTCATGTCCAAATGAAAAACACAGAAAGAATCATAAAGCGACATCTTAAAGGAAAACACAGTGAAAGAGCAATAAAGTGTGAGCAGAAGCTAGCAAAAGGAATCCAAGCTGATATTAAATCCTTCTTTAGACACATCAAGACCAAGAAGCCCACTGGAGCTTGGTGGATCAAATGAAAACTGTAAAGTAAAAAAGAGGAGAAGCCAAAACATTTGCAGAGAAGCTAAATGATGTATTTGCATGTGTTCACTGGAATAAGGAGATAATCCCCATACTTTGGAAAGGCTGTAATCCAAAATATGTAGAGTAACAAATCCCCAGGACCATCTGATAGGCACCCGAGCTTTCTAAGGGAGTGAGGATAAGAAATAGCAGATCTACTAATAGACCAACCTTTGTCTTCAAGATTTCTCTGTGCTTGGAGTCTGGAGGGTGGCCATGTGACACCAATCTCTAAAAAAAGATTCCAAGGGGAAAATGAGGGGATAAGATGGACGATACTAAAAGCTGGCAAACCAAACATCAGTGCCAGGCAAACCAGTAGAACTGCGATAAAGGATAGAATTAGTGTGCACCTGGATAAATATGATCTTTTTGGGCACTGCCAACACATCTTCTCTAAATGTAGTATTTACCATCTAGGCCTCTAGAGGACTTTTTGACAAAGTCAGCAAGCATATGTACAAGAATGCTCTCACTGATATGGTCCACCTGCGATTTCTTTATCTGGATTAAAGCTCCTACTGGGTGAACAAATCAGTAGGCACTCCTAACTGGAACTTGCTCTTTGCATTTTTCTATTGATTTGAGGGGGATTTATTGTAAAGAAATTATTTGTACCTTACTCTTATTATTTCTGAGAGTGAGACTGAAATATCTTTTGTTATTACCCACAGCTTACATGAAGATAGGACTTGAACAAGAACTACCTGTCTGTGACTCAACACACACAACTTGAGATAAAGTTTGTGGGTGGACAGTGCATACAAATGAGTTTATAGAACTTCTATCTGTGCATGACACCATGGATAAATCAGGGAGAGACTATGAGAGTATTGCTATCAGCTTTTAATCACTGCACAAGTACTGTTGGTGAGCTGGTTTCATGTGCTTGATGAGGAATATAGGAGGGAGAACGTGGAAGATGAGGATAGTACAGAACAACATAGATCCCTTATGACTCAGATCTGCAGCGCTCTGCACATGCACTAACCATTAGTAAGCTTCTAGACAAAACGTCAGAGTAGATTTTAAGCTAAAAATCCCAATTATTCAGGATTTGGTCACTTCAGAGATCACCTCTGTATGATATACTCTTGTTGTGGAGACCATTAGCTGTGTTGAAGCTGAACCTCTTCCTGGCTTTGATTTCAAAGCCCAAAATTTTTA
>NW_010099761.1:0-7242 GCF_000699245.1 Pterocles gutturalis | reverse complement strand
GACCTTGGGCTGCACCTCCGTGTGTCCTGCTCCTGCCCCGGCCTCACAACGAGGGGTGCCGCCACCAGCCGTGGGGTCCTGGGGACCCCTGTCCACCCCCGTCCGCCCTCACCAAAGAAGCGCTAGCGTCTCCCAAGTGCCTGGATGGGGCAAAGAACCCTTTCCTCTTCTACAGCCTTTCCTGAGTCAGATGCTCAAAGCCTCCTGGCAGGTTCCCCCCCTCCTGGCGCATCTGACTGGGACCCCTGGTCTATCCTGGAAGATCTCACTTTTAAAAATCTCTCTGCTCTTGATGATTTTATTTACAGAACAAAACATCTGCTAGTTGGGTGGGGAGGAGGGAGGCAGGAGGAAGTGTTCCCAGGCCTTGTGCAGTGAAAGCTACAAAAGAGGGATGTGCGGCACTAACGTGGTGGCGTGTCCCTGATGTTGCACAGCGCTAGCACATTAGTGCCAAGCTTTGCACCAACAGCGTGGTCAGGGCTGTGGAAGGTTTGGATGCTGGGGTTGCAGCCAAACATAGCAAGTCAGATCCCTCTGGGGGTCATGCTGTATGCTACAGGGGTGGGAGAATGGTGGGATTGGAAGTAAAAAAACTTCTACCATGAGCATGCTCAGCCCCTGGAAGAGGGACTCAGTGAGGCCGTGGGATCTCTGCCCTTGGAGGTCTTCCCAGCTTGATTGGACAGAGCCCGAGCAACCTGATCTGGCTTTGCAGTTGCATCCAACATTGAATTTGGACCTGCTTTGAGTGGAGACTTGGTCCCGAGGTCTATGGAGGTCCTTACATCGTAAATTATTTTGATCCTGAGGTCAGACCAGCTCTGTTTGTAGCCTAGAGAAACCAGAATCTTGGGGTGAAACTTTCCTTCCTGAAAAAAAGTGAGAGAGGCAGGACATGGTGCCTTTTCATCTCTGACTGCTCCCCTTTCAAGCTTTGCTAGGATGGAAAAAAGGCTAGAAGAAAACATGGAGATGGGACAACTGATAGGAACAGTTGTGAGAGGCAAAGGCCTAAATATAGATCCATGGAGAAACTCAAGCAAATCCCTCCCAGCAGATCCCACCACCCCTGGAAGGGACCCGTAGAGGTGGTGGATGCCCAGGGCTGCGCCTGGGGCTGTGAGCAGAGAGGTACTGCAGCATAGTGGGGTCTTGAATGGGGAGAGGTAAATGGAAAGTGCAGCCAGAGTCTCAGCAGGAGCTTTGGAAGAGCAGAGAGGGTGCATGTATACCAGGGTCCTCTCACCACAAAAGGGTACAGACCGTCGTATAACTTGGGCTGGAAGAGAGCTCGGGAAGTTTCTGTTCTGACCTTGTGCTCAAAGCAGAGTCAGCTCTGAGTCAGACCAGGTTACTCAGGGCTATCTAGCTGAGTCCTGACAACCTCCAAGGATGGAGACAGGACAGCCTCATTGGGCAACTTGACTGTCCTCACGTGGGAGAAGTTTCTCCTTGTATCTGTTCAGTGCCTCTCTGGTCTCATTTCATGTCTACTGTCTCTTGTCCTGCTGCTATGCATAGACACAAAGAGCTCTGATCCCATGAAGACACCTGTACCTTCTTCTCCATTGGATGACTTTTCAGATGAGGTCCTCAGCAGGATGAAATATGTGCAGAGGCATGTTCCTTGCCTTCTCTGGGTGCTAAGGTCCAGGTATCCAAGTGTGACATGAGAGGGAGGAAATAGAGCGCAGCAGGAGGGTGCTTGGGGGTCCCCACAGGACAGTTTGGGGTGGAGGAGGCTCAAGCTGTGTGCAGTAGGTGGACAGGAGAAGCTGTGTGGCTGCCTTCCATGGGGCTCTGAGGTAGGAGGTAAGTGTTGGATTCAGGGCACCCGTCTCGCTTTCAGATTGGTCAGGAAGGCATGTGGTGGTTGAGCCACCTCATGGGCTGGGAGGCTGGGGCTGGCCTGGTAGTGCTGCCTTTGTCCATTTGGACCTTTTTGTGGTACTACAGGAAACTGCCACCTGTACACGGAGCTCGGGAGGCTGGGGGGCACAGCCAGCGAGTGTAGGTCTCATTCAGATCTTTGATGTGGTGAGGTGAAACAGATTTTTCTCTTCCTCACTTTCCCTCCTGAAGAGCTGCATTATCTCTTTTGATGTCCTTCCTGTTCCTGATGCGTCCAGAAGCTGCTTCCATCCTGCAGAGAGCATATCCCTGCCTCTGCGGCTGGGCTGCCTCAGTCTGGGACAGTCTCCTTAGCAGCTACGCTAGCTCCTCTCCCAAATTCTCCCTTCACCAGCTGGAAGAGAAGCTGTACTCCTGGCTGTGCCAGCTCTTAGTTTTTTGACAGCTGCCTGCTGGCTCTCTGCTTTTGTCTTCTGGAAGGACTGGACCATGTCCCTTTGCTAGCAAGTCATGTTGACGTCTTTCCAGTTTGGGGGTATCTGCGAGACAAATTGCTCTGCCTCTGAATGCCTTCCTTCCTGCCTGTAGGAGCAGTTATCAAGGTGGACCAGGTTGTTTTCCTGAGCCTAGAGGTCTTCTGGCCCTTGTTCCCCGTTACTTCAACCTGGTTTTATTCTCTGCTCCAGCCCTGGTGCTAGTTGAAGGTTCTGTCTTTAAAAAACGTCACCAGTGATGATACAGCTTTTGTGTAAGCTGCTCCTGACCTTGGATAGCACCTGTAACAAGTTCAGGGAGCACAACTTGGTGTGGGGAGGACATGCATGATATCTTGATGACTCAGAAGGCACAAACTGTGTAGGTTCCATTTAGTATTGTTTGCGGATAAGGTCTATATGCTTGTTCTTACTTCTCTCCAGATTGTTTATGCCTACAAGCTAGGGAAACCAGACATACCTAGAAAGTATACTTTTTGCAGCAGGTGCAGTGATGAGTCTGTTACATCAAGGACCTGAGACATGTGGCCACAAATTGCTTAAACTTCAGCCACAAGCAGCTGGAAACCCTGGGCAGGAGCTTTGTGCTCAGTGAAGAGCTACATGGGCCCTTCAAGGGACTCTACATCTGTGTGGGGTCTCTGTACTTTGGGGTTTTAGAGGTGAAGATAAGAGAAAGCTGTACCTGCCCTGTGCTAGTGCTGGCAATACTCCAGCCTCCTGCTTGCGACAGGCCTGGAGACTCCAGCAGTCCCTTCCCACCAGCACTGATGTGGTTTTGTGGCTATCACAACCTCTCCGAGCTGTTGTGCAGGCTCAGACACAGAGGGTGGGCTGAACATTACAGATCTGTCCAGGCTTTACCTTGTGGCAGCAGGACGTGCTGACCCTGTGGCTGTGCACGTGGCTCTGTGTCTCCTGTGACTGCATGACCGCTGGCAGAGGAAGATATAGTTGTCACATCCTTGGGGAGTTATGGGGCTGGGCCTGTCTGTGAGGATATGGGGATATGCCAAGGGGATATGTTAGTCAATTGGATCTCAATGTATGCTTGTGCCATGGGGATATATTAGACATTTGGATCTCAATGTATTTTTGTCTAGCATTTAGCTTCTAATTCTCAGGCACCATCCAGAATAAGGAAAATTTTGATTTCTAGAAGCTTTATTGTAAATATCTGAGGGCCTTCCTTTTAGCAAAGTTAGTGTAAGTTTCAAACTAGTCTTTTGATTTCTGGGAGATGAGTCCAATATGTTTGGATTATAAGCCTGTAGGAAACACTAAGTGTAAGCAGAGAAGGACCATGAAAGTGCTCATTCCTCAAAGGACAGAGCCTCTTGGTTCCTGTTCTGCCCGAGTTCTAGTATGGTCAGGCCCTGCGCTGATGTCGAGAAAAAGGTGGTTTGTTACAGCCTAGGAGATCATTTTATTGTGTATTGAGATTTTTTGTATTTACTCTTGTACTTCACTTGTAATGGGAATAAATCTCTGTTCTGTTGTTTGTAATGAAGTGTCTCTCTGAGTTTTTCAAGCCTTCCCTGCACTCTTGAGACCAGGAGAGTGATGTGCACCATGTGCTGCTCCTTGCAGTCCACTGTGTCTGTCTTACCTTGGCTTTTTTTGGTCTCCTGGGATTGCTGAAGCCATCAGAGAGAGAGAGAGGGGGCAGCAAGGCCAGGCCAGAAGTGGCTTAGCAAACTTCTGCACCCCCTGGAGTCACCAGTCTGCTTTCAAGGTCTCCTGGCAGGCTATAGATGTGCCCCAGACATCAGTGCATGAAGCTTCAGCCCAGCCAGGTGCCTCTGCTAAAGAGCGACAGTTAGGGAAGCCAAGGCTACTATCTGTGATGGGAACACAAGTTGAAAGATGGGCAGGGGAACCATACTTGGCGTTAATTACTCTCTGATTGCTCCAGCATGGAGCTAAGCCAGCTGGCGAAGGTTTTACCTCTGGAGGCAATGTTATGTTGCCTGTCCTGTGGCAGCATCGCCAGAAATGCTTGGTCTTGCCTCCTGCACCCCAGGCCAGTGCATTTTTTTGGCTGAAGAGATGGAGTTCCTGCAGCCACGGGCTGACTCGGTATTCACCTTGTGCAACAGCAATGTCTGCAGGAACAATTAATCAAGCAGCAACCGTAGCTAATAGCTAATGGGAGGTGTAAGAGGCCTTCGGGGGCAACTGGGGTAACTCCATGCCTCAAGGCAATGCCCTGTCTTGCACATGGCTAAGACAATGGCAGATGTTGTCCCTTCTCCTGCTGAGAGGGTGGTGACTGGCTTCCTGAGGGGTTTTGAGGAAAAGCGAGCTCTGCAGCTGGTGCCCTGTCAACAGCCCAAGCTGCCTGCAGGGCTATGAATGAGATGGGAACAGGTAGTTTAATCTGCTAAGTTATTGAAGAGCAGATAGGAAGGTCTTCTACAATAGCTCTGAGACTTCCATGTATGATTTATTTGCCTTTCGAAGAAGCCAAGAGGGGCATCAAATTTATGAGAAAGAGTAGGCGGGGGATACAGCTGCCATTTGGCCAGGGGGGAGTACCTTGGAGGGAGTCCAAAGCTTTGTGAGTTGTAGTTAGAGGTCAGTCTGCGCTGAGAAATGGCCTTTAGCTGCATCCGTTACCTAGAACTGTGATGCCAGCATTAGTGGTCAGAGAGGACGCCCAACTCATGCAGTGCTTGGATGTGAACTAATGTGAGCATCGGAAGGCTGATGCTCATTAGGAGACTGACTGTACAGAGTCTAGTGTACGGGGATACAGTGGCTCACGTCAGCATAAGGGATTGCTTCACATGCTTGTCTTGGTGTAAGCTCAGAGACCTGATTCACAGGAGGCACCATCTAGACAGCAGAGTTGATATCTCAACTCTGTTTGATTTTATGTCTTCTCCCTGTCCGAGGCCAAGAAGTCAAGGTGGGAGATGGTTGCATGAGCTATAGCTGGAAGCTGGGGTTGTTTCTGGGAGCTACTTTTGGAGCTGGAGCAGTCACCCCAATCCGTGTTTGTGCAGAAAGTCTAAGAGGGAGGGAACAGGGGGGCCTCAGTGGGGAGCCCCAGCCCAGGACTGGCAGACTCTGAACTCCCACCACCTCTGTCAGTATTTGAACACAGGGTGCAGCTGGTGGTCCCTAGGGCGTATAGGGACCAATAACGTAGTGAGCATGAAGTACCCTGCCTACACTGCTTGGGCCAAGGGGAAAAGGACACTGTATCCTAGCCTCTGCTGCTGTCCATACGGTGGTTGCGTGTTCAGGACTGGATTTCCATTCAGGCTGAAAGTGGCCTAGGAATGGTAGCTGTGGGCTAGCTCAGAGGAGCTCACTGAGCCCACTGCTATCCCTTCTTTCTCTGAGGCCGGGAAGTTCAGATTTGCTAGCCAATTAGGCATCTGCAAAGCTGTTGTCTGGATGTGAAGTATCCAAAGACATCTTAATTGACAAAGGAGCTAACGAGCAGTTTCTGACCTTTTTTGTTCAGAGACAGTCCTGAGCCAGCACCAGAGCTCTTGGTCTGATGGCAGAGACCCAGTTTGCTTGGTGCATGAAGCCCTCTGAGTCAATCATACCTGTGGCTGGCTCTTGCAAGGAGACTGTCTGCGCCTCGTGTTGACCTCTTCAACTTAAGAAATGCACTCATGAGTCCAGGCTGTCACCTTCTGAGGTTAACAAACTGTGTCCTAGGCTTCATACCACTTCTGTGGCAGGGGCAGGGGAGGGAAGAGGTTTTACAACAAGTGGCCAGGATCCTGATGGCTTCAATAGACAGATCATTATGTTCCTGGAGAAGGTTTCCTTCTCTTCATCAGGAGGCACACAATGTTGATGGGGATGTTTTCCTCCTTCTCAGTCTTGGGGTTCACTTGAGTTTACTTCTGTATGTATGTTGTTTTTCAGTGATTCCCAAATTATTTTTTTCCATTTTCCCCTTGTTTTCTCTAAAATTGCCTTTACTTGAATAACATGGGTTTGCATGCCTGCAGCAACAAGTGACTGACCAATGTGATAGTCTGGGACCCATGGTGTTGCCTTGGAGTCACAGATAGTTCAAGCCATGCAGAATAAAGAACTGTTACCAGTATAAATGAAAACAAATGTAGGTGCTAGTTATCTGACCACCAACTGGTGTAACAGCCAAGCAAGATAAAATCAGCTCAGCCCAAGATAAGACCAGCCAAGTCCTCTGCACTGTGAGGTCAACACAAAGCCATGGCCTCTCAGTAATAACATATTTGCAAGCTGCATTTAAGACCAAGTCCTATCTCCCATCACAGCCAGAAGACCCCACACCAGTGGACTGGGAGAGGACTGTCTCTTGAGTTGTGCAAAGTTCGTTATTCTTTCTGTTGTGTCTCAGGGCTTTATGTCTGTCGGAGCCCAGTCTTCTGTGCTGCCAGTGGGCATGTCTTGGGGGTGTGAGACAGATGCAGCCTGGAGAGGGGGTTCCTCTGCTGGTGTTGTGTCCACTGGCACCGACGCAAAGTCCTTGCTGTAGAATCGAGGCTGGGAGCAGGGCTGGAGGCTGGAGAAACATGCAGAGTCAGTGGAAGTCTCAGCACCTCAGCTCTCACTGTGTATTTTCTGCTGAACAGCCATCAGCTACAGGTGACTTTGTCAAACAAAAGGAAACATAGATGGGAGAAATCTGGATGAAGCCTCGTGCACAAGAGCTCCCATAAGCGTGGGATCCTGACAGCCCTAAATGCCAGCTCTGTGGGAAAGAGAAGCACAGGGCAGCTACAAAATTTTCCTAAAAGACCTGCCCATGTGGTTGCTGAGGTCTAAGGCCCACTGGCCTTTTCTTTCACTAGGTGAACTACAGCTAATGTAAATAATTTCCTCAAGCACAGTCAGCAGTGCAGCAGGGTCTCAGTTGTACACTCGAGCAAAAATGCCACCA
>NW_010099760.1:0-4694 GCF_000699245.1 Pterocles gutturalis | reverse complement strand
CTGTGATTCTGTGATTCTGTGAAATAGCTATTCATCTTCCAGAGGAGACCAGGTCACCCAGCCACTCCCTTCAGTGGTAACAAAATAGTAAAAACCTGCATGCAATCTATCACTAAGACCCTCAGTAACCAGAACTGAATCAGGTTATTGAATGCTAAATCATTCAGTTTGTGAAAAATATTGAAGACCATGTACTTCATGTCTCCTACATGTGTACAAAAAGAGAAAAAATGGGTTGCCACACACCTCTGTGGACACTGAGAGCCAGAAGGATCTCTGGCTAACTAGTACATGTATACCCATGGTGTATTTGTTGCAAGAATATGTACAAAACCTTCATACTAGAGTAACAGTCCCTTGAAGCTTCCTGTTTTCAGGTTTTGAGCTTGATCCACCTCTGAATGCAGAGCAGGACTGCAAAAGAGGTGTGAAATCAGAGAACAGTTCATCTTTCAGTTGTCTCAGTTTCCCCATTTGTACATTTCTGAAATTATGTATTTTCTTAAATGGCCTTGAGTTATGCTTTCGGCACGCAGAGCACAAGCACAATTCTTACTGCATGTGTAACACATTAATGTTAATAAAGAGGTTGTATTCTTTTTTAGAGATGTTAGTATGCAGTAGTAAAATAAATAACCAGAAGTACGTTTAACAGAAGAAAACCTTGTGCTAAGGTAGAAGAAACAATAAGACATTCCAAAGTAGCCATACTTCATTGTGCCAGCTCAATTTGTGTTACTAAACTTTGAAACACTTCAAGACTTCAAAAGATTGGGTGTACAGGCACAGAGAGTCCTGAATCCACAAAGAGTCATACTTGGAATATGTGAGCTCTCTGTCCTCTCGGCTCAGCAGTCCCAGTATCTACTGAAAGGAAATCCACATAGTGATTTGGGTAAAAGTTACAGCATGATTCAAGAGTGCCTTATTTGGTTTGCTTACAGTGCAGCTCAGCCTCATGTAGTCCTGACATGGTTGCTGACTCAAGCCTAGATTCAGTTACTGGTTCTTCCTAAAATAAACTATCAGAATGGGTGGTACTCAAAACCAATAGTCTGCATTATACTAAAATGATGAAAGAAAATGTCTTCATTTATGGAGACATCAAATCCTAGTTACAATTATCTTCTCAAGCAAAGCTTATAGCATTTATGGTAGGTTTTCCCTTTTGTTGTTTCAGTCATGGAAATGAGAAAGAGGCAAACTGCAAACTGTGTAAATAGAAAATAGGTGAATTGTATCTACATTTATCCATGACTACTTGTTGTGACTGCTTCAGCTCTGCAGGTGGCCTTTGAGTCTCTAAGGAAACTGAGAAACTTATTTTGAAGATAATGTCCCAAAGTTCCCAACACCAATATCTATAATATAGACACTAACTTAGAAATATTGTTATCTGAGTGTTAAAAAGGAAAATTTGTAGATTTTAGTATTCATATGTAAATTAAATTTAAGGGGATATATTAACAAGAACTACAATGTTGACAGTTAATAGAAATGAATGGACATGCTAAGCTTAAATTTAAACTCATTAAAATATTAGATCTAAACTGATTTATTTGGATAGTCATTTTCCTTTGGGGAGTTTCAGAAGAGGAACAGGAGGAAAGAGGTAAAGTATTTGTGTCCATGTACGTGTGTTCATAAGAAACTTCTTTATCTTGCACTTCAACAACCTAGTTGCAGTAGGACAATAAAATTTTGATTAAGAGACTGTCAAACTTTTTCCTCTCTCCAAAAATTAAGACAAAACAGTATTTAGGGACACTGTGAATCTCATTCTTTTTTACTTTTATTCTTTTTCATCCTATTGTTTAAGTATGTTTTTGAGAAATAGAGCTTCTCCAAATGTCAAGACACGGCTTGGTGTTTGGTTAAATTTAAAAGAACTGTGAGGCTATACAGTATTTCATATGAAGCAACTGCAAATTAAAGAATATCAAGGGACAATGTAATGTTCCTTAAACCTGCTGAAGAAAAAAACTCTAAATCTTCCTGAACTAAAAATGAGCATGAAAGTAGTATCTGGAGCATAGATGACAACTAGAAAATTTATGTGGGTGTGTGAATTATGCATAAGGAAAACAGAAACACAATCAGTAGGAAAGAACAAGGGAAAATGTAACAGCATATTTCATACACTTAGACTTTAAATGATGTGCAGAAAATAGTGTGGGTTTTGGTATTTATATTCATGGAAAAAACAGCTTAAAGTGCTTTCAAAAGTATATTGGAACAAAGCAGGTTTTTTAGAAATATAAATGGATAATACTTTCAGTCATGTGTTTTCTTCAATCTTTCTCTTTCTTAATCAAAATTTAACCCACAATCTTTTTAAGATGGTTGTTCATTGTGAATATTTGTTTCTTTAAAAAAACAATACCAACCTGGCAGAAGCAGGAATATAGAGGATACATTCTCTTTAATATGAAAATTATTCACATTCTTTATTTGAGCAGATACATACTGTCAATTTGAGTACTGACGGTTGAAGAAAATATTACCCTTGCTTAGAAGTCTTTATTAAATACCAGGGATGGATGGATTTGATTTGATCACATTTCTTTAACAAAGAAATGAAAGGGATCTGTGTTGTCCTCAAGTACTATTGCATGCACATACCTGTGTCCATTGCTATATTCAGTTTTATTATCTGAACAATAGCAGGGCAAGTAATCTATCTGAAAATAGTTTCAGGACCTCAGCGCTCTGAAAGTTAAGAACTATGTAACTTACATCTTGAGTTTATTACTGGATGATTTATGCCCATCTGTTCAAGTAAATTTATCTCTTTTTATGCCTTCATTTAGCTAAAGCCCAAGCCTTTTTTTTTTCCTCGTTCTTGTTTTTCTTACATGAAATGAACTCTAATAAACTGATGACCTTAACTGTTTTGCAGCTATTACTGTTAGATTTTAGGTTCTTTAATCTTGACTAATGAAAATTCAGTAGATAATTCTAGAACAGGTTTCCAGAATAGATGACTCTTCTGCAGCAGTCATTGTCTGGGTTTTGAATAAACTTTATAGAAAATACCTAACATACAGTTTTTACTTTTTGGGCTCATCGGTGTAAAACATATGTCACATTATATTGCTTTTTGACACTGCTCTTTATACGTTGTGTTCAAATTCTATATTAGTACTACAAATGCAGTAGTCGTTATTAGAGAATGAAAAAAACTGTGAGCAAATAACTAGTGCTACCTGTTAAATTATGTATATCTGTGTGGTAACTAATAGCTAATTTCTCAGGTACAACTATGTGGTAACTTTGGACAAATATCAGGAATTTACTGACAGCTATAGCAAGTAAAATGATAAACATGTGGCTTGTATTTTGTGGGAGGGAAAAAAGCAAAAGACAACCACCTATTCTGTTGTTGCTTTGTTACCGAGAAGAGAATTCCTCCTCTGTTCTCCCTATTAATGAATCAGTGCAAGAGAAAGCAGATTTTATTTATTTTTTTTTCAGGTAGATAACACATAATTTACACAGATGGAAGAATAAAACCTATCTGAAAAGCAGTTGATCAGGCCTGAAGCATTCTCTGAACATATAACATCTTTTTGATTGCAAATGCTTGAAGCAAAAAAAAGCCTCTAGATATTGGTTTATATCCTTTGATTCGAAAGAATAATATGGGCTGATGACTATAGTATTGTTTCTGAGAAGGCATCAGCCATGAGGAGAGAGTACTTCTGCAGCTTCTTAGTGTTCATATTTGCAGCAAAGAGCCCCATATCCTTCAGGAACTGCTGTTTGTACTTTCTATTTTCATAACTGCTATAACATTTCTCAAAGACTTATCACAAACTGGCGTTATCACAAAAACGATGTAACTCTTCCAAACTGGAGGAAATGTACAGCTCTTGTAGGAGTAGACTGTCAATTCTTTCACTTAATAAGTTGGAAATAATGGAAAGACAATTGACTCATTCTCCTCCAAGATCCTTTGATGGACTGCTGTGTAAAATGAAGAAGTTCATATTGAAAGTAGATAAATCAGTTCTTCATTAAAAAAAAAAAAAATCTTATATGCAGTTTTGAATTCAGTCCTGTCTCCAGTAAAACATGATAACTAGGGAAAGCATAGGTATTTTTCAAGACCTTACAAGTTTGTTATTATTCTTATAGTACAAGTTCATCAACTTCATTTTCCATCTGTTACCCTGATGGTAGATACTCAACTTCATAACTATATTGATAAAAATGAAATGATTGGAATAAAAAAAATTCTGCACAAACACAAAAAAAGTCCTGTGTTAACTAAATTTGGCTAACTCTGGCTACCCACAAATTAGATCTACAACATTGCACATTTGTAAATATAGAGAAAAAGAAGAAAACAGAAAGTGAAACCAATTCTTTACTAGAATAATTCTCTCTCCACTAACTCTTGAGGAAGTCTATGAAGCTGAATTATCTCCTAAGTTCTAGCTGTCCTTATTTAGATAACACCAGTCTGGAAACAGTTTTAGGAAGGTTTTTGTTGTTGGTTTATTTAATTTTTGTCCATTTCTGTTTGGAGCACCATTAGCAGGCTTTTTTAAACCTAACACTAATCGCATTAAGTGTAGATAAGCAAGCATAACTGAATGTGGTCTCGACTTTGCTTAGCTTTCTAATATTAGTTTTTAAAAACTCATTTTAAAAAAGTATAATTTTGTTCCAATGATCTGTGATTTTTCATC
>NW_010099759.1:0-4905 GCF_000699245.1 Pterocles gutturalis | reverse complement strand
GGTCCCGCACCCACCGGACTCCATGGCGGCCGCCTGGAACACACGCTCTGACGTCATGCGGGAAAGCCCTGCAGCGCCCCCTGGCGGCTCGGGGGTGGCGCCGCCTGCCCTCCGCCGTTCCCGGGATTAATTAGCGTGCGGGGAAAGCGCGAGCCCAATTAAAAGGGAGAGGAACACCGGGTGCAGCAGGAGGAACGCACTGACACCGTCCTCCTGAATCGCTTTTATTGAAGTTGAATGAGAAAGCTCGGACATAAACACAGGGAGAAATTTTTCCCATTTAACCTCAGAATACTCACGTGCCTCGGTGACAACTACCACCACTTTTTTTTGCTTTTCTCTGGGAAACTTATTTAAGGTTTTCATCAAGATGACAAACCAGGTGCCCACCTGATGGGACAGTGCCGGGAATCTCTCTCTGCATTTCCAGCCCTTACTCCGCTCACAAAAGCAGCGTGACTTCATTCCAGCGGAATAAACCTTGAGCCGTTATTTCCAAAGGCAATTTCTCATCAAACGCTAATTGCAAAGCCATGGCAGACTTATTTCAAGTTGCCTCCTGGCACCCCAGCAGAGAGCGCAGCGCTGCTGCCCGCCCTGAGGCACAGCCCCTGCTCCCATCGGGAATGCGGGAGACTCCTTGGTACAGGCTGGAAGCCACCACATCAATAATGTCACCCCAGGGAAAAACACACCCCGGGCTTCTCCAGTGAACATTTCACCTTGAAAGCTGGGGAAACATCGTGGAATGAACACAGGGTTTGTTCCAGACTAGAATATTCACGTGGTTTAGTGAGACAATTTCTCTGTTCCCAGTAAACAGGCAGGTGCTATGATAGCTGAGCTGCTGGAGTTCTCTGGACACAGCCCTTCCCTTCAGCCTGATGCTCCGCCACTTTAGCACGGTGCCTGTGACAGTCACAACCACAGCTACCCAAAGATCTCTTCCCTAAACTGCAAATCCAGGACAGCTAAAGCCAATTAGTTAGAGAATTAGACATTGTAATGAATCCAGCCACCTCTTTCTCAAGTATAACAAGAACACAGAAATGTGAGGGTTTCCTCTTCACTGATGGCCCCTGGTTTTGAAGCCACGTGCTCAACCTGCTGCTTCCTGAACAACCCGATTTTTTTTAAGGAGAACACGCTTTGCTTGAAAGGAGAGAGCGTCAGTAACAGAACAAACTTAAAGCAAACAAACTGACCAGCATGCGACATTACAGCCCCCTCTTACTGGAAGGGGTAATGCAACATGTTACATAGGATTGGCATTTTTCGCAGATGAAAACCCAGGCACGAATGGACAGCCCAGTCCTCTTCTCCAGCTACGCAGAAGCCTTCGTCCTATTTTGCTCAGCAAACCATTTGTCACTGTTGTCCGCCACCATGGCCTGCAGAAAGAAAAGCGTTAACGTGTTCAGAACAGCAGCCGAGTCGCCAGACACCCGCCTGCTCACACTCACCAGCCTGCCCCGCAAACCCACATTGATCAGAAGGACACTTTCTAACTCAGAGGAAAGCTATTCTGATGGGCAAGTTATTTTTTACGTCCTAGCAAGGAAAACAGATGCTGAAAACCAGTGTTCTCTGCTTCAGCAAATGAACAGATGATGTGTTAATACAAGAGCTGACCAGTTCAAACACAGCCTTCCCCCGGAGCTCACGTGCCACACCAGAGCTGCTCTGCCTCGGAAGGATGTCCAGCTGCACCGACATTACTACAGCTCACAAGTAGTTTTCTGTCGTAACTTACACCAAAGCGTTGTTGATGTGTCCAGCAAGACAGACCACCACCCGGCTGCCCCGAGAGCGAGGCTAGAAAACTCTAGCCAGGACACTGAGCGAATTTTAAAAAACTATCTGTTTTTCTGAGCAAGAAAGCAACCTGAGCTAAGAGACTGTAGGACATGTCTCTCAGAAAAACTCCACATGGGACAGAAATTATATTCTAGCGGTGTCCATAATCAGGAAGAAAAATGTACAGACAGCATTACTTACATCGTCTAACAATTTGTCACCATTAGGGTCCACCTTGGACAGATCTCTGAAAGCTTCATCTCCCACGAAACAGATTTCATGGCCATCCTAAAGCAGGTTTACAAGCAGGTAAGTTAGATAAACTGCAGAAAGGAATTTGAATCAAATGTAATCACTATTTCCAATATTACTCACAGGATCAGCCAAAATAATCACTTGCACTGTGGCTTTGCCAGGTGTGTCCAAGCTAACCAGAGGTGTTAGGATTCTCTGATTCTCCTTTTTCATCAGTGCTTCAATGTTCGGCAACTTGAGCAGAAAACAGACAAAAACCAACCCTAGTCAGATGAAGATCAGATGCATCCAGGTTGTTTAATTTACAGTTCCCTGTTACCCACAACTCCATTACATTCCCACTGCGAGAAATCTAAACAAAACGTCTGCTCAGTATTATTTTTTCACATCCGAGATACTTTGCAAATACTAGAAATTAATCACCACTAGTCATCTCTGGGTAACGAAAGGGTAAGGGAAATGCGATCACCACCTCTTCCTTTGCACAGGAGAAGGCAATCCGCCCAAACGCTGTCCCGTGATCCACCGCTCCTCCAACAGCCTTTAACTCCAACTTACACTGAAAGAGGAAAAGAGAAAGCCTGACTTGCAAGGCTGCTGTTCTCAGTGCTACACTGCTCCAGCTTTTCACTGATGCGGATGATTTCAACATCACCCACGCACATATTTCCCAACAAGCCAGAATTACCAGAGCAAACCACATTCTTGAAAAAAAATGCAGTTAAGTGTACACAAGCTTTAATTAAAATGCTCAGAATTAAGGGCACAGTTGCTTTAATTAAGAGCATTTTTTCCTCCTTTAAGATTTTGTTCTCACAAAATGAGGTTTTTAGGATGAGACACAAATCTTAAATATCAGAACTGGAAAGTTTTCCAAGGACTAACCTGGTTATCCGCATAGCCGAGCAAAGCCCTTTGTTTTTCCTCATCCTTCTCATATATTTTCATCCCGAGCAAATCAGACCAGTAGTTAACAGACTTCTGCAGATCGGAGACACCCAAGGTTACCTTTAGCACAGGATCTTGAAGACGGCAATAATTTGAAATTAGTTGCAAATACATAGTAGTTTTAAAGGCACAGTTTTACATTCTTGAGAAGTAACAAAGAAATAACAGAAACATGGTCCATTTCATAAAATGCCATTGAGACAAACACACAGCCCATTATAATATCCTACTCGTAAATCTCTCTCAAACACCAGTAAGAGCAAGTATCTATGCTTCACCTTGCTTCAGCTGTTCCTTGTCTTCCAAGTAGAACTTGTATCCCCCTGGGGCTTCGGCTTCAAAAATACCAGTTTTGACTTCTCTGAGTGGCCACCCCATCTTCTTAGCATTGCTCACAGCCTGGCTGGACACAAGCGTTATGCCCTAGTGAGAACAGAACAGACAGACACAAAATTCATAGGGTGGATGCTGCCTAAATCCTACCTTTCAATAGTCTGCCTCTACAAATGACCAGAAACAAACCAGATTACTTTTTATAACAGATGGACCACATGATTTCCTGGAGAGCTGGGCATCTTGCTCCTATAAAATAAGCTTAACCTTACCATGCATCCCACATATATTTGGAATGCATTAATCTATGCATTCCTTCTTTCACACCAAAGGGAAATGAAAAGCAAAAGGAATTTAAAACTCCAATTCAACGCATTGTACAGAAGCAGAAAACTGAGTTCCTAACTGTTCTACCAGGTTAGGCAGACATCTGTGGCTCCAAGCAGCTGTTCTCTGACACCCTGCAAATTGGGGGAAGAATATTAGCTCAGGGCAAACAATGAGCAAACACATTACATCTATTCATAGAAGAAACGTCTTAATTGGCTGTCAGCTAATAAATAACAAAGAAATATCTTCAGAAGAAAGATTTTGCTGCTAAGCGTGGTACTGACCAGAAAGTCATTGCCCAGGCGATACTCTCCGATACCATAATTGTAAGTTAATTCTGCAACAAAGTGATTGTCTTCTGGCCCGTAGCCCACCATCGTTTTGCTCCATTTTCCATCGTAAGGGCTGGAACATCCATATTTAATTGCCATGAGTGTTTGAAATAAATATCAAGAAGTGCAAGCATTAGCATTTCAAGAAAGAACTGCGTTTCTAAAACAAACAAATGGCACAGGCAATCCAGTAACCTCCCACCAGGCAGGAGCTGACACCTGCAAAGGAGTTCTACCCTCGGGCTGCCATCCATAACCAAGCAACAAAGAACAATTCTACCTTCTTCTTAACAGCTCACATTTTAAGAGCCTAAACTGCTCATTACCTGGAATTATACGAGCACTTCCTTATTGTGAAGTAGGAAAAGTAAGCAGTTAGGCACGAGGCTGTAAGATTTCTTTAATTCATGAAGAAAGACAAAAGCCTCTGGGGACACCAGGAGGATTTTTAACTCAAGACCCTAGAGAGCCCTGGGTCTGTAAAAACCTAACACAACTGAATGCAATTCCAGGAAAGCTTAGAAATATCTTTATGATGTTCGGTATCATTCTACAGGTGTAATACAGCAACATTTTGTGTTTCAGTGTAAACCCCACGCCTGCACAGAAAGGGAAACTGTTGATTCCAAGGGAAGCGCTTTAAAAAAAACCCAGAAAACCAACCCAAACCTTATTTTACCTGTAAAATACCAGTACACAGATGGCCATGACTGACAGGTATTTTATGAGGAACAAGGCCCGGGGAGGGGCGCAGGGGCACTCACCCGTTGCAGCTGGCTTTACAGCCCTCCTCGAACTCCTCATGCCGCAGCACCTGATAAGACAGATCACAAACAGTCACCACAGCGGCACCTCAGCACCCCTCACCGGCCTTAACGCAGCGCTGGAGCCCCGGGACAGGGGCCGGGGG
>NW_010099758.1:0-853 GCF_000699245.1 Pterocles gutturalis | reverse complement strand
CCAGCCTGTAGTGCCCAATATTTCCTTGATTTTTCAAAAAAGCAGAAATAAAGCAATTTTCGCCTGTTTTTTTTTTTTGTTTTTTTTTTTTACTTGAAATAAACCAACAAACCCAAACTCTTACTACAGCAAGGAAAGAAAATAATGAGGAAATATTTCCCAGCCATTTTCATTATACAACCTCATATTGTCATAAGAAATGTCCTTCCTGAAGTCTAATTATCTATTACTCAATCAAGTGAAATGACAAATGCAATCAACACTCATTGTAGTAACCAAAAATTTAAATCAATAATAAACTTGGGGTGATAATTACAGCACAAAGAGACCTATACAATTCTGTAACATACATTGCAAACATACTTGTGTACTGTTTCACTTTTCTACACATTTTAAATTCTTTATATTTACTAACTAATCTTTACTGATGCCTAAAAAACCCCTAGTTTTCCATTTGGATATTTAATAAGAGATTAAAATTACTGCTTTTTTTCTGGGCCATAGTTCTGCCTTGGACAATCTATCCAGCTATTGATCTCCCTGCAATCTGCTTGACAAGGTGGGAGATCTTCAGGAGGAAGCTGTAAACCTGCAGTCCATCTTGTCTTCAATAAAGAAATCATCCCTTTACAAAATAGCTGTACAATCCTTTTACGCCACAGTCACTATGTTTCTTAGTCCCAGTAAGTCAAATTTAGAAGACGCTCCCTCCAAACATCCTGCAATCCCCAAATGTATATGCCTGATATATTTGCATCTGATGTATCAAGAATCATAAAAAGACTGCACTCTCTTTTTCTGTATAAGCAATAGTTTGCTAGAGGATTTTGTGGTCTCCACTAAAGAGTAGAAT
>NW_010099757.1:0-2160 GCF_000699245.1 Pterocles gutturalis | reverse complement strand
TATATATGATAATTTTTTTTTAATTTTTTTCCCTTCAGTTTGCTCCAGGGAAAGGCATTGGAAATTTGAAATTGCTTGATTCAGACCAAAAATTTGAGTTTCAGCTTTTAGCATGTTTTAGAAATATCCTAATAATTTGGTAACTGGCTGGTTTTCCGTCCATTACTCTCTGACTTCTCTTTTGACTCCAATTTTTTATTTTGTCTTTATCAGAATGGACTAAAGTTCAAAATCAGCCCTACTGGTAATTCAGCAATAAGCCTGTGAGTTATCAGTGTGAGTAGGACAAACTTTAAAGATATTTATCACTAGAAAAAGGCAGCTCAATGATGTTATCAAAGCTAATACTGAAATGTGGTAAAGATGGATTTTTTCAGTGGTGATATGAAGGGAAACAAAATGTAGAAGCAAGAAGATTAATTTAAGCATAGCTGTAATCAAAAAAAAGCATATTGAATCTAAGGGAACGGTAAAAATGGCAAAATGGAGCCTATTTAAAAAATAAATGATGTTAAATTTCTGTTTTATGGGAGTTTCAAGTAGTTATATGGGAACTGATGGGTATATTCATCCTGAGAACATGAGATCGTTTATCCAGGGGTTTTGATGAAATTATGGATTTTATTCTGCAAAGCACTATAGCATTTTCTTTAAAGTTTTGTTAAACTGAAATTCAAAGGTCAAGGTACCACCAACCAAAAACATTTAATGCATTATTAAAAAAAAAGGTATTTTACAAAAGGAACAGAGAATACCCAACATCATGTTCCACCTGTGCTTGGCTTGATCCAAATAATTTTTAACTGGAGAGACTGCCTTCAATATGCAAAGGAATACAGTAAGAACTCATGTAAAATATATTATAAAACAATTAAATGCGACATATAAGAGATTAATAGATCACCATGGTGTCTAAAAGCTTAAATATTATTTCATTTTCTCTCCACTTTTAGAGTTTAAAAATAGAATATAGCACTAAAGGAGGTTATAATGTAATTGATTTAGATTTTCAAAGGCTTTTCATAAAGTCCTGCACACAGCTGTTTGGAAAATGGGTAACCATGGAGTGAATGTTAAGGCCTTTGATGGATTAAGAACTGGTTACAAGGCACAAGCAAAGGATAAATGACCATTTCTCAGCAGGCAGAAAGATAAATCCTGTGATGCTTCAGGGGTCAGCGCTGTGGCTGGTGTTGTATAACGCATTAATTAACAGGTGGATAGACTGAAGCAAAATTTTCCAAAAGGAAAATGCAGGTTTGGCTGGTGGGGGCAGGAGAGTTCTTCTTCTAAGGAAGAAGAAAGATGACAATAAGAGATAATTTTATTTAATTTATCTCTGTAAATTGAATAATTTAAGCTATATTATCTACACTGACAGGAAGGCTCGGAGCTAATTCAACCTCTTGGGAAAAAAAAATGAAATTATTATGGGCAGCTGGGCAAAGATACCTTTTCCACGCACAACAGCCCTCACATCAGCCTGTATGTTGAGGAGCATATTCACTGAATTCTCCAAATAGTTGTTTCAGCTTTGATCTCCACAACCTAAAGATCTTCCAGAAATGGAAGAATGTCAAGATAAGGATGACAAAATTAAAGAAATGTGGGGATTTGGCAGCAAATTAACTCCAGGCATGAGTAAAAACACTAGAATTAACTATTTTGGGTGTGCCAGATGCCTTAGATAGTGAATAGTAGGTCAGTATAACAGAAGTGCCCATTTTCATGGAGGATGGTTGCAGAGTCAGAAAAAAATTTATACCACATCTAGAAAATATAGGCAGAAAATGAGGTGAAGATTGACTAGCTTCAGCAGAATGTTTGGTGAGTAGAAGTGTGAATTGTACAGTAATCTTTAAAAATAAAAACACTGGCAATCCTTGCACCCCCTTGCCTACACACACCTACGTACAGATATACACAAACTTATAACTGAAGCCAGAAAGGGTGTTTTGCTTGTATTATATAAACCATTTTTTGTCCAACAGCATGCAACTGCTTTTCTTGCAGGGATTTTTCAAAGAGCTGCAGCTCTCTTTTGTTTCAAGTATTAACGTGAAGGGAGCTCCATTTAGTAGTAATAATATTTTGGGGGAGTACTCACTGTATGTAGTCTTTATTAGTATGTATGTAGGGGAGAGGGACCTGGGGGTCCTG
>NW_010099756.1:0-15774 GCF_000699245.1 Pterocles gutturalis | reverse complement strand
CACCGCGGTGCCGGCGCCCGGGAGGGTGTGTGGGCTGGGAGAGGGGGAAGAGGGACTCGGGGGCACCTGCAGAGATGAGCCAGCACCAAAGCAGGAGGAATTCCTTAAAGGGTTGGGCCTGTATCATGGTTTTTTCCCCATACAAATAAAAACAAGAAGAGAAATACCCAGCTTTCTACTGCTCTGTGTAGTCAAAACATGAGCAGAGATCGTCACTGGAAAGCCTGTCATCCCATGTTCTGTTTACACATAAAGGATGTTTTCCAAGTGTGCCATTGAGCTGAAAAGCCAGGCTGGTGAAAGAGCATCTTTTATGTTGTTTTGGAAGAGACTAAACTCTGAAGAGCTGCTCTTATTCCAGCGTAAGACTCTGCCACATAAAAACAGTCGTACTGAACTGCCTTCTATGTCACTGGTAAAACTTTATGGTTACAGACAGAGAGGATGGATTGTGTAGCAGATCTGTCCTTCCTCGCTCCCTTCCTGACAAACCCTTGTAGTCATGAATATCATACCAAGAAAAAAAAGATGTGGTTTTAATGAATCCTGGAAAGTACCCTCAGCAAACCAATGCTGGGATATGCAGGTCAAACTGGTGGCCTGAAGGGATTTCCTTTAAGCCACTAACTTCTCAGACATTTTTTTTTTTTTTTTATTAACAGAGTTGTGATTGCATCACAAGTACTAGTCACGGGGATTTATTTTTTTTAACTTGGCCTGCTCTAATAGGTTTTCTGAAACTTTCCCGTTTTACTTCATCTTCAGTTGCAAACAATCATCATTTTGTTACATTTTTCCCATAGAAACTGCAAGTTCTACGTGAGTGCCATATAAAGAGTAAGCAGTGAGATGTACTATTATATGTGTACAGTAGCACTTAGGAGAACTTTACAAGAGTTTTTTTTCTTTCACTCACAAAAAAAAAAAAAGAATTAAAAAGAGGTACATGTGAGGTAAAACAGGTTTCTTAAAAAACAGTCTGTGAATAGGAGATACCTTAAAAAATCTGACCAATGTCACAATTCACACATGCAAAAGGATGCCCCAACTCAGCAGCCAACTAAACCTGGAAAGACCACAAATCCACAAGTGTCTAAATCTTCAGCAATGGAGTCAAAAGTGTGGAAGTGTCTGCTTTCAGGAATGCTCACAGGCGTTGCAACTTGGACCACCCTGGTTTGCTTACTGCCCATCCTAGTGTCTGCCCTCTCCTCAAAATAGATTCTCTTGCACATCTTCAGCAATAGACTGCTACCTTCTCTTCTAGAAAAGCTGGCATGAAATGCAGATACAGTTGTCTTACCTCAAAGCATTGTAGAAGCACATGAATTAAAAAAAGACTAGTTAAGCCCACTGCAATTCTGAATGAGTGGTGGCACAGTGGTTTAATGTGGTTTATTTTAACTCCATCATTAACTTGGATAAATTTTTTTAGCAGCTGTCAAGCTTTTAGAAGCAAAAAAATTCCTTGCTTCTAATAATGTGTTGGCCTGGCACACCTCACTGACTAATGTGAATGATTACACTTGGCAGAATTGTCTGGCCGCTTCTGCAAAGGATCTGTTCATACAAATGCAGATAGTAACTGTTTGTTCATCTTCCTCTGTTTGCTTCCCCGTCCATGGTCCATATTGAAACAGTCTAGATTCACCATGTTGTAAAACCTAGTTTCATGTTTCCAAATTGTATTCATGTGTATTCAAAATTGTGTATGAATTCACAAGTATTTTCGCGACATGGCGGTTTCTTGGCATCATACGGCAAGTAACAGATTTCAAATTTGTAGGAACTTGAATTTTACTGCATGTAGAATGAAATGGCATGTTCAAATTGAATTTAGAGTATTTGATATCCTCCAAATATTGAAACTATTGGTGATAAGTTTTTGTTTGCTTGTTTTTAAGTAGATAGAATAAATAAACAGTGCTCTAACAACACAAACGAGGCAGCCCACAGGCCACTTTTGAGAAATAAGTGTTAGAAGACCAAATCACTGCAATGAGCAGTAGTAGTGCAAGGAAAAAAAATCATACAGGAGAAAACTTCTATTTAAGTAGCTGTACAAACAAGTTTAAGTTATTACTCCATTTCACAAAGTTAGTCATCAGGTGTGATGATTATTTTTAAGTCATTTCGTGAGTAAAAATATTCTAACTTGGTCCCAGAGCCCATATAGCTTTAGGAAAATAGTGCTCTGCCCTGAACTCATGTCACTGTCCTTTTCCCTTTTTTTATATTAACTTTTTAGCTCTCGGGAATCAGCATGGTTGCTGCTTCTTTTCATTCTCTGTCTGCATAGGAAGTGTCTCTTCTTAAGTATAGGCTTGTAAAGATGCTAGAAAATTGATGCTGTGTATGAGAAATGAACACAGGCTGAGTTGTTCCCTTTTTCTTTTTTTAATTGCCTGCAACCATACTATCTCAAGATGTGGTTGCAGAAGTCTTGCAAGCTAGTTAGTGTCATGCTAGGTTGGTACTTGGATGGACAGATTCCCACCACCCCAGAGGAAATTCCCCCAGGAAATGTAACTGTTGATCCAGCCCAGATGTAGGGGTTTTTCTCTCTGAGTCAGTGCTAAGCTGAACAAGTGATCTAATGTTTTACTGGGGGAAAAGAAAGACTGCCTTCTGAGGAGGTGTAAAAAGCATCTAATAATCTATTACATAACTGATATAGCTTAAAATATTTTTGTTGGAAGAATATTTTTTTGTGGAATATTTTCCCCATTTTTCTAGATGAGCAAGATCTCCAAGACAGAGGGGAAGTCCAATTTCAGAGTGGCCACGTATGGCCCATTACGTTTTCTGTACGTAGGTGATGGAGATATGGACAGAAATTCCACCTCTATGAGGATTACTACATAATTGTATAAAGTTACAAGTTCGGTTCTGTAACTGTAGGGTTGATCTTCGAAAAAAAAGTTAAAAAGTTCTGAAATTGTCTTGTCTTTTAGTCCTGTATTATTCCTTTTATGTCTGATCCTTCTCTTTTTTGATATAACTGGAATTCTTTCTGGAGATGAAATTACCACTCAAAGATCTGTCAAAGTTTGCTGTGCAGTGTTTTCCTTAAAGGTGAATACTTCAAAAACTTAGAAAATTGCTTTTTAAACAAAAGGGCTTTTTACCATCTTTTTAACGTTTTTTATTAGAAAGACTATTGCAAAACACAGTAAAGATCAGCCCACTGTAAGATCTGTATGACTCAGCCTTTTATTTTCCCAGCCTCATTATTACGTAGCATGTTTCCATTATTTTAAAATGAGGACTGTCCCTAAACACAAGACATTATGAACCCAGAGGTCATATTGATCAACAAGCTTGTCCGATCTGGTCCTATTGGTTCAGACAATATTCACCTTTTGCAGTTTTTCTGGGGCTTTTGTTTTGTCTTTTTTTTTTTTAGATTTTCTTAAAACAATCTCTTTTGGGGAACATATATATATGGTGGAAGACATTTAAGAAGCTGAGTAAAGTACCTGGGAACAAAAAGAGAAGGAATGAATCCTCAAAACTTGCACTCAAAATCTGAGTGGTTTATTTCCTCCTGCATTCATAGAGCAGAGTGACAGAAAGGAACATAACTAAGTTCTAAATACAAATGCAAAATACGTGTAATTTTTACTAGTGTGTTTTGGTTTTTTTTCCCTCTCTGTATTAAGATGACTGGCATGTCAGAAACCGCACCTGTCTTTGGGCAGACTAGCTGGTACCATTTTGGGAAATGCAGTGAGGTGAAGTTGGACAAGAAAAAAAAAAAAATTATTCTTGAGCTCTCCTTTGTTTTGATCAGACTTCCAGGACATTAACTTGACTACTTGAGCAGTCACTAGTGTTTGATAAATACTCTGTTGAACAAACAGCCACATAAACTTTGTCACTAGTATCGATTTAATGCTGTAGCAGAAGCAGAAATCCTTCCTACAACAAGTTGCTGTGTTTAGCAAAGATACTTGATTATTTGTTTTCAGATGTTTCCATTTTCAGTGCTGTTTCCTTCCTGTTGAATCACCAGGTGGATCTTAGACGTGATTCAGGAAACTTGGCATCTAAGGACATTCACCTCAGCGCCACTTTTATTTATTTTTATTAAGTATGATGAATAAATCCTTTCTGTACTTCAAAGGGTGAAATGACGAGCGAAGCAAGGCAGCAGCAAAGTCTGTACCAGCACAGTTGTCAATAAGTCTGTGTACCCAACACCATTCAGTCCTGGAGTGAAGGTTTGGTCTTACAGGCGCAAAAAAGTGCCGGCTTCTGATGTAGCACCTTAGCTTTATCCTCGCAAACTGCAGTGCTCTGGTGACACAAACAGACACCGAGCGGTACTGTCTGTGGGGGCAGTGTCTTTTGACTGTGAAAATAAGCTTTTCCACAGGGGATTCTTCCCGTCACAGATGGAGCAAGATGGGGAGGCTTTTCACTGCTCTCATTTTTATAACTGCGCGTAGACTAGCACGGCAGGAGGTTCTGCTCACAGGTTGATGCTTTGTGGGTGACCAGAGACCTGAGAGCAGGCTGTTACTGACAGGGAAAGGGAGATACAGCAGTTCCAGCTACACCTGGCTCTTGTGTACACGCTGCTTTTACTCAGACTCATTTGGTGGCACCAGCTGAAGGGATCAGCTTGTCTGTACCAGGTAATTTGAATATCGAAAGTGTGTAATCAGGTGTTTTGATTGAGCCCGAAGCAGGTCACATGGAATGCGTACTGCCCTCTTGCCAAGTGACACCTGCAAGAAAAGCCTTACTTTACACCCATCCTAGAAAGTCTCCGGAAGTTTCTCCTTTCCTCTCTGCAGCCCTGCAGATGATGACAGCACCATAAGTGTCGTTTAGTGCTGCGGGCTGCACGTGTTGCTACACACTTGGAATCTCCCTGAACCCATAAAGCCACATAACGAAGTTCACATACAATTTCTGTTGTACATGCCTGTCATTATCCTGAGGTTAAGGCAACAGCTCTTCTGTCATTGCCTGTCTATATATTGCTGCGTAACACGTAGTCTGATCTTAAAAATTGCCACCGTGGTACGTTTGCATTTTTTTCAATACTTTTGGCAGTTGCCTTCAACTTGCTTCCAGAAGGCAAGGCTAATTTGCCTTTTTTTTTTTTTTTTTTTTGGTTTGATGGTTTTCCAGCCTGAGTCAGGAGGTTCCATTTCTCAATCAGAAGATGGGAAATGGTTTTTTCTGGGGTTTTCATGATTACAGGTCCTTTTTCCTGGCAGAAGGCAAGATCACAGTCTGAGAAAAAGCTGTGTGCAGTAGAACCAACATTTCAGTTCTGTACATGCCTAGTTCCAATTCTGCAACACCCTACTTTGAAAAGTCTTCTGCATTTATTGGAGTTCAGAAGTGACTCAAAACCGTTGCTTCCACCACAGGTCAAACCCTGTAGCCTGCTATTTCCACCTGCAACTTGGCCTTACAGAAAACTAGCAAACAGCAAGGTCCTAAAAGTATAGCAGGACATTTTCCCAGGAAAAAGAAAAGATCATATTTGGTTGTTTGTGTAGAAACTGTCTTACATCATGTAGTCACAGACGTAACTGAAAGGAAGATGTAGCCCAGACTACTTACTCTTTTGTATAGTTAAAAAAAAAAAAAGGAAAAAAAAAGCCATGTCAAACATGATCACATTCCTGCATCGAGTGAAAACTCGATCGAAAGAAACTGTTTGGCATGTTTTCACTGCGGTCCCTTTCCATCAGGATTAAGAAATGAGTCACAGCTACCCATGTAGTTTTTGCCAGTGTTACCTGCTGGAGTCTCATAGACCCAATAGATATTTCAGAGTCAGTATTTTTGGCAGGAAGGAGTTAATTAGCTACTAGACATAGGAAAATACTTACTCTGTTATGAATTTGTGACAAAATAGATTATATTACTTCTACAGTCTACTGAGAAGGGTTTATTTTAAATTCATGCCCAGAATTTGAATTGAAATTGAGCTACAGACGTAGCAACCCATCCCCTCTTACACTGCTAGCGTTAGGCAGCCAAGAGCTACATGTGTGTGTTTGGCTTTGCACTGTACAATAAACAGTGAAAAATGTTACTCTGGATTTTTCTACTGAGTACTGCCAGCATATATTCCATACGGAAGGGAATGGAACTGCGGTATTTTTATGAAGTATCCAAATGCTATAGTGGTTTAATGGGTCAGAGGGGTGGGAAGAGGAGAAAAGGAGAGAAAACGTGACAAATGTGGGACAGAGTCCTCAGCCAAATTGCATTTTTAGATGGTGGGATATAGACAAACCAAATGAGTATCGAGTTCTTCCTGACTGAAGTCAGTAGCTGTCTCAAAGACATTTTCTTCCCGGGAGCTTGGTCCAGTAAAGAAGCTGTCTGTGTAAAGCTGCGGTTACATGTTTTCCTTCTCTTTGCAGGGAAAAAAGTCTGCTGCTACCCCATGACATTCTTCTCACAGTAAAATATTTAGGCTGTGGTTGATTACAAGGTGTCTGGTGAAAATAGGTCAAGTATGGTATTTGCCCTGGAAAAACTGCCAGCGTGTTTGCCGTATGCATCAAGGTTTGTCCTATTTCAAAGGACACTTTTGTGTCTGGACAGTGGCAAACTTGGCTGTGGAGTTGGAAACTGGACAGTTGTTAGTGCTGCTGAAGAGAAGTAATTGGAAGGTGTTTTCTGCATTTGAACTAACCTTCAAAGTGAGATTTTCCTTGCGGTATTTTCTGGCAAGTGGGAACACATTTGTGCAGTAAAGAAGTCTCTAAGAAGCAAGTTTAAAGAAGTCAGCTAGAATAAGCTTACTCTTAATATATTTGTGTATTATTTTTGAAAATAAAGTCTAGAAGCAAGAGCAGAAAAAATGAAGTTCCTAACCCATTCAGAGACTGCAGGAGGGAGGGTTAGCTACTCTTTCTTCATCGCAGAGTTAGGCATCTAAGTCTAACCTAGTTACCCTAAGCTGCACCTAATCTGTAGAGAAATAGGCAAGTCTGGGAGACGAGCTGTCAAAATTCAAGTTGGGTCACATGAATCATCATCAGGAAACACTCATTTTATTCACCCCCCCCAGGTTAAGTAACTCTGATTATGCCCCACAGTTGTTTTTTCTTTTCCTGTTTGTTTGCAGAGGAATTTAAAAGAAAAAAAAAGTCTGCTGATGCAAAAATGGAAGAAAAGTTTCCCTTGTAATTGGGGAATGCTTGGTAACCACAGATCATATGATATTTAAGCAGAGAAACAGTTCGCTGTGCGTGGATGGTCCTGGACAGTGGCATGGTGGAGTAAGAAGCAGCAGGGAAATTAGCAAAGCTCAGACAGTGGCGAACTTCCACATAAATCCTCAAAATAAGACTCATGAATAATTAAGGAACTGTGTAGATGTGTGATGACAGAGGGTAAATTTAATAAATATCTGTGTTTTTAAGTATGCCTTTAGGAGTAGTTACAACAATCTGTTGTTTGCTTGATTGCTTTACAGTGGTTTTTCCTTCCCAACTTTTTTCAGAGCAAACTTTTCAGCTTCTTCAATCTTTCCTTTTCCCAGGGTAGAAACATCCTGACTGTTTAGACTGATCCTACAAGCTGGAAAAAGTGTGTCTGCCAAAGTGCAGTACGGACACTATGTACTGCTCTCTTGTCGGGTGGAGGACAGTGGTAACAGTGAAGAAGATGCACTGATAGCCTCAGTACCGCTATCGCTCCATCAGTATGATTACAGAAATCAGTCAATGCACCAAGTCATCTCTCACTCAACTGCACCAAGGAAAAGAGATATGAATAATCTTTTTCCTCTCTCCCCTTTTAGCGCAGAACGTCACAGTGGTTTCAAAGAAATGGACCTATGAATATCAACCACTACGCGAATAAGAAGAGCGCTGCGGAGAGCATGTTGGACATTGCCCTGCTGATGGCCAATGCATCCCAGCTGAAAGCTGTGATGGAGCAAGGACCTTCTTTTTCCTTCTACGTCCCACTTATTGTTCTCATCAGCGTGTCACTCACACTGCAAGTTATTGTGGGAGTGCTCCTGATATTCCTTGGTATGTAGCACCAGCAAGAACCATTGACATGTATTTTTCTTATAGGATGCAGCCTATTAAGTGATATATAAAATGGTATATAGATTCCCGATTTATTTTTAAAAAGCTGTGATATTTGACAGTCTTTACTTCAGAATTGATGAAAGTTTTATCTTAAGACCATAGAAGTATTGCAACAAAAGAAGCAAGGGCAGCTTTATGTGGAATCTTCAATTTTGATCAACTTCCTTATACTCATTTGCCCAGAGTAGGAATATTTTTTTCAGAAGGCCTGAGGAGGAAGGAAAATGATGAAATACTGTAAAAGAAACATTAATAGCCCAGATAGGATCATGCAGCCTGCCCAGTTTCATAATACTGTTTCTGGCAAGACTTGTTACTTAACCTCATGACTGAAATGTATTTGTTCCATATCAGCCATATGATAAGCAATCTTAAAACAATATATTGTGAACATAGAACTCCGAAACAAAGTGAAAGTTGAAGTCCATCTTCGTGTTTGTGTGGCATATTGTCTTCAGTTTGTTTGTGTTTCTGCAATCGAAACAAAGGTTTGATAGCAAAGGCTTGACAATAATGAAAAAAAACCTTGATTTTAAATTTAGAAAATTATTCAAAGCATTCTAAACCTCTAGGTGGGGAACGGTAGAAATGTACTTGTTAATTTTCAAACCTGCGTTATACTGAAATTAAAGTTAAAAACAAAAATAGGCTACTTGGAGCAAGATTTCACCATAAGAACATATCAGTTATCCACACACTATGGATTCAGTCAAAAAATTTGAAACTACACATAATATGAGAATGCAGTCCAAGTAGCATCCTGGGTCTGCAAATAAATTGTCTTGAATTCTGCTTATCGCTAGGGAAAACTTTTCTACTTTATGCCAAAGAAATGTGATGCAATACCTTTAACGTATGTTAGAAATAATTCCAAGAGAGTGGTAGGAGTTGTGTTAGTGCATGTTTTGAACACATTTAATGAGGCAGCTGTAGAATTAGTTCCTTCCTCCCTGCCTTCCCCCGCACTCCCCTTTCTGTCTTATTTGTTGAATTACAAACCTTCGTATTCCTAGAAGTTCAGTGCAGCGTCTTTGTGGTTCTCAAAAACAGAGGTTCCACTATTCAGTATTAATGGGTGCAATGCTGTGAGGCTCAAGAACCAGGACTTATCACTAGAAATGAGGTATTTTAAGTTAGTATTGCTAGATTAGTAGCACACGTATGCCCTACACCCTCTGCCTTATCCTGGAAGGCAGAATATTGATCTAAGCAGCCATAGAACCAGGTTCATCTCTAAAACAATTTCATCACTAAGTGAGCATCAATAACCCAAAAAATCCAAACTAAAACTCCACAGAGAGTGGAGTTTTTCTGGTTTGACCCTTCAGTACTTCTCTTGGCTATCTGACCCCACTGTGATATCTTCCCCCATGCTTTTCCAAGGCAAAATGCAAAACGAATCCAGTGGCCCTTTGCACAGTTACAGAAAACCTGTGGCATTCATTAGCAGCACCCAACACCCTAGACCATAACTTTGACGAGTCGATCAAAGATACCTGTGGAAATCAGAGATGTTTAGCTTTCAGCAGCAGTTGAACCCCATTATTCCCTGAAATAAATGAAGCCTTCACAGGTGGGAAACAGCTAGGGATCACTCCTTTTGCTAGTGATATCTGATCATTTATTCTCATAACATTTTTCAAATCTTTCCCTTTAAATTAATGGGTACTATATGACAGATCTTAAGTCTGCTGTAAACGAAAAGCCTTGAAGGTGACAGCCAGAGTTCACACATGGCATTTACTCAGTGTATAGGTGCCACCTTTGGCATCTCTCCGTCTTTCAAAGTTCCGGTTTTTACCACAACTGAAAAAACAACTTTCTGTTCAAGGAGGAAGTTCCTAGGGAACCAGGATACGTAAGGCTTGCAATATTGATATGCAGCTGACATAGCTTTTTTCTTTCTTACAAAAGACACAGAATACAGCTGTCTCTGCATGTGGTAGAGTTGGGACAAGAGCAAGATCCAGGTCCTGGCTCAGAGGAGATTCCAGAAGGGGACTGGACAAAACAACCTGATGATACTGGGGGATGGGGGAAGAGAGTCATGGAATAAATCAGCAAAGCACTTATATGTTTCTTAGTTGAAGGCATCGTCCTGGTGTTTGGTTCAGTTAAGCAGGCTTTGAGGCTGTAAACAAGTTCCCTGTTTTTTGTTGGGCAATAATTTCTCAGTATATGCTGAGACATTGCTTTTTGATGCTTGTTTCTGCCAGACAAAGTGGCTTCCATTTTTATCTTTGTCACACTGAGAGGAAAGAGAGTACCCCGCAGCCCCAGCTCCAAAGTTGGGATGAGGTGGAGTTCACAGACCACTTAGCAGATAGTGAGGTTCCTCAGGAGTTCAGGCTGTGCTCTGCAGTCACCCAGGGCTGGGCTGGCGTACCGAGGGTGACAAAGCCCTGGGCTCACAGGGCGATGCTGTTGGAGCAATGCTGTCGTGCTGAGCTCCAAAGTACTGAAGATAGGAAATAGGATGTGAAGGTACAAAGACAGCAAGAATAGCAAGAACTATCAAGAATAACATCATGGCAAGATCTTGCTTTTCACCTTGTGTATTTATTTGGTAGTTTTGGCCTGCAGGAACAGTTTGCCTTTCGGTCCAGTCACAAAATTCTGCTTCTTAGAAGCTCCCACCAGTCCAAATGAAAGTCTGTGCAACCATCCAGTTTCTTTCCTCGAGATAGAGATTTATCCCAGGAGCGACCAGTTTCTTACAGTTCTCTACTAGGATGCTTTTTGTCCTTCAAAAGAGCCTTTCACAACAGCTTTTTGAAAAATATTCAGCAGACTTGTCCTTGAAAGTGATTTGGTAGTCGTAACTTTTTGGAAGAAAAGCAAAGAATGTCTTGAAATAGTTTAAGTGGCATGAAATCATAGTAATCTAATGCCACTATAATAAAATACTTAACGAATAACTGTTCTTAAGAGCATTTTCACGAACACCCTCATCTTAAGTACTATAATCACAAAGATAGGATTACTGCAATTCTACTGCAAAATTTAGAGCACCGCCTCAACTGACAAGCAAAACTTTTCTTCTCTGACCCTTGTTTGGACAAAGGAACAACTTTGAAAGTGTTAATTCTCCTTTGAGCAGGATTTAACTCACAAAACACATTAGGCCATTTTCATGTTTAGACCAACCATCTGAAATGCCTTTTTTCCATACTTCAGGATTAATCATTGCATTTCATGTATTCCACTTAATTCACAGGACAGTACTAGAGTCCTTCCAGGTATTTGTTGGGATGCAAGCATCCATGTAGCTCCAGATGCTTTACAGACATGTATAAACTCATTTTCAGGGTTAAGTACTGCTGAGCTTAAATTATTTCATGCCTACACAGGTGTGCAGTAGCTTAGGCTTCTCAGCTAGTTCCCCCACACTGTTCTTCAGTGCTTTGGCTGGCCTGTGATGTTTGACTATACTGCTTTAGCAGACAGGACTTGAACAGCTGCCCAGAATTCCTTGAAACCAAAACAGCATTAGACTTCCTAATTAGGGGCACTGAGTGAACCTGGCTTTTAATACTTGGGCATCACGAGTGTGTTTGCCACCACTTCTACTTAACTGCTTCAACAAGCGAGTCTTGGTTCTGCAGTTCAGTTCTGCAGTTGACGGGGTCATTATGTTTAAAGCAAATAAGAAAGTTTATTTCATGCAGTAGAATCATAACCTACGCACCTAGGTATGTGCCTCTCAGGAGCTCAAAATTTTATTTATCTTGCTGTAAAAACTTGTCAGGTATGAACTTTCTCTCACATGTCCTGTACATGCACACACAAACTCCAGTCACCTAAGCATTTAAGAACTAGGACTCTAAATAGATAAAAAACCTTCTCAAAACATGCTTCAGAACTCATCCGCACAGCATCAAATAAATTTAGCGAGGGTCTGAGTTGCAAAGCCCTTACTGCTGGAGAAGGGGGACAGCAGGAAATCTTGGTTTTCTGTATGATGCCTGGGAAGCGCTCCCAGACTTCTTACTGTCCTGTACAAGTACATGCTTTACTCTATCAAGTCCATTATCAGTCCAATGTAACTCATTTATATGTTTTCACAAGGCCTGGAATCAAAGCTTAAACTAAATTAATGCTATCTCCCTTGTGTGTTCCTCCCTCACTCCCATTTGCAGTTCAACCAAAGAACTGCAAGGAACAAAAGGAAATGTTTACACAGCTGATGCTCTCTGCAAAAAGGACTGCAGCTATGCTGCTTTGAAATCTTCCTCTGTTTAACAGATATAATACTCTTGCTTTCTAAAAACAGAATCAGTGCAAAAGCAGGGAGTACAGCTGGGGAAGGGCACCGGTATAAAAAAAATCCAGCACTGGTGGTCTGTGGAGAAACAGTAGCATTTTAACTGTAGGAAACTTCATTCCGTCCTGTGAGGGCTTTGAGCTCAATGTATTCAAGACCAAAATATTTTTTAAATGCTTGAAGTCTGCAATAAGACTAGCTTTCAAAAGATCAAGAACTCAGAAAATGTCTAGTAATGTTTGTGTATCCATTACTTCCCATGTGCCTCCACAGAGATTAGATGCTAATTACTGGAAGCTAATAGACTTCTTGTGCTTAAAGATCTTCCCCTTGGCACTTTTACCGACACTGCAGAATCTTACTTTCCTTTTAAGTATGACTGGTGCAGATAGCTCAGTGTTAGAGAAATTTTTGACCTACATGACTAGTTCATGACTTTTATTCTGGATTTTGAAATATACATGTAATTAAAACTATTTTTTTTTCCTTTTCTCTCTGAAGTAAAATATGACCTTAACAACCCTGCAAAACATGGAAAGCTGGATTTCCTCAACAACCTTGCCACTGGACTAGTATTCATAATAGTAGTTGTGAATATTTTTATCACTGCCTTTGGAGTGCAGAAGCCAGTTGCTGAGTCAGCACCAAGGCACTGAGTACAAGGTGAGTGTGGTCTCGCTGCGCCGTAAGGCAGTAGGGCATAGCCTACAAGAATCCAGTGCACACCAGGGAATAACTTTAAAAATAGCCATGAGCTTATCTGTACAGTTCTAGCCTTCACAGATAAATGATTTTACTTGAGACTACTGCAAAAGCAGCAGCTCCTAGGAACTCGGAAGTTATTACAGTGTATTTTTAAATGTAGAGTTCAAAAGCTGATGGCAGCGTCTTACTTTGTCAGGGGGCCCTTGCGTGTGTCACACATAATGACTGTCTCTCTGGCTTAGCCACTCCTTTTCCTCATTGCTGACTAAGCCAAGAAAGGAAATAATATTATTTTGCTTCCTTCAAATGCCTCTTCTTTTTTTAAGAAAGGTTTGCAATATACTGCATTCAGTCTGTCATGAACAATGAAGACTTAATCTTTATCCAAATAACTAGGGCTATTAAGTCCAACATATAATACTACACATCATTGGAGCCCTTCAGTTGCTACACGGATAGTGCGGCTTTTCTGTCCTCCCAAGCTGCAGGGCTTTTGCTTTTTGGGAGACTTGGCCCGTAAAGATCTGCACTATCACCGTACTTGATACATGCTGTCATTTAGAACAATATTGTTTTCTCTTCCTGCTTTTTAAAGTTTGTTATTTACTTATACAGAAGGATAAATATAGGAATTGTGAGAATCAAAATGGTTATCTTCCTAGTGTCATAGCCATGATGAACAATTTGGGAGGAGATACACCGAAATTGTAGGCTTGTATTCCAAGAAGCACTATGTGAGGCACCAACATCTGCCTTTAAAATAGCACTGCTAGGTCTGTGTGTGCCAACATTCCTCTGGCTCTTTATCTTCCAAATCTCAAATCCCACTCAGAAGACCTGCTGAAGAAGAAATTCCTTGACTTTCCTCACAAGCCACGGTACACTGGCTTCGATGCAGACAGCCCATATGTGTAACATTATCGGTTTGAGTTAACTTCTAGATGATGAAGCCTTTCTCCATGAAAAAGAAGATACAAGACATTCAAACCATTAATTGGAAGATGAATGGCACAGCAGAAATCTGTAACAAGAATGGAAACCAGACAAAATTCTATCAGGACTCTAAACAGTGTGGGGGGGAAATCAGTGCAACAAATTACTAGGAGGATTAAGAATTAAATGCATTTATTTCAGGGTGCAGGCAGAATCATCTACTTTAACTAAAACCTGTGAAATTCTGACAGTGAAACAAGATAGTTTTACCGTATTTTCAATATATTCAATATATTTCAAAATATAGTAAAACTATCTTGTTTCACTGTATTTTTCTGGCCATAGGTTCTACAAATAATCTGATAAATATTTTAGCAGCCAAGAGCACATAGATTATCTGAGATACTATCAGAATTATAGGTAGAACAGTACACTTTTAAAACAATACTGAAACACTAACCACAAAATTGCACTGGCAAAGCTGAGAGAACTGAATGAAGGGTTACTGGAATTCTAGCTATCTTCACAGGAAAAAACATGCACAATAGCCAGGAACAGAGACCGAGACAAGAATCTGAAATAGGCATCAAGAAATTCCAATAATGGACAAGGTGGCATACCAGAATCCCAGCCACACCTCTTTTTGATACAGTGAAAGAAAAACTGAAGAGGGGAGAGAGGAGAAGCAGTTTTTGCTTATCACACCGACGTACGCTGAATAGAGAGGAAAAGGAGTTGACAATCCAGTCCCAAGCCAGTTAGTGCCTTTATACAGTGGTAGTTTGAGAAGCCAGTTAATATCTGGAAGGTATGTATCACACCCCTTGCCTTACCAAGACAAACGTTTCATCTGCTATTTCTCTCCTAGCCCCATGTTCTCTCTCTCTGATTCTCCTCAGTACCTGTGCCAGCTCTCAGATCTCTGGCTGGCTATTAGGAGCTGCTGCTTCTGCAGTGTTTCCCAAACACCACTGCTGTATTTTTCCACAGCAGAACTGAATACTGAAGAGCTTTGAAGAACCCTGCAGCTGCTACAGAGTTTGCGGGGCAGCTGGTTTTTGTGTTAGGAGCCAGCTCAGTTCTGGGCAGGCTGGCTTCTGAACGTTGCTCTGCATTAGCTCTTTAAACACATTAAGTGCATTCTCCTGCAGATTTCTCCCACCTGTGAGTGGACATTGTCTCCCTTCCCTTTCCTTCACACACATACGTGGCTAAGCCTTATGGAAGCATCAGTGGTTTTGTGCAACATCTTAGTGCTTAGCTGGCGTCTTCTGGCAAGAAGGGGCTCTTCACAGCATTTGTGTTGGAGTTTCTCCTCTGCTATTCCTTCTGCTCTCCATAAACTGTCAAGGAAAGGGTTTTGTGGCTTAATGATGACTAGGGATTGTGGAATCCCCAGTGAGAAAGCCAGGCGTTTGATGAGAAAACAGTTCACATGTACCTTGTCTGAGATCATCATGAGAGTGTGAAACACCGTTCTGCCAGGTGGACGGCAATAGCTCGTTTCAGGTGTGGATCACACCTCACGTGTGGCTATGCACAGCCAGAGTATTTGATCACATTCATCAACATCACTGCTATCTACTGCTGAAATTGGTTTGATAAACTTGCAGTGCCTCCATAAAGGAGAAACAGCAGCTGTTTGATGTAACCTCAGGTAGAGGCAAGACTAAAGGATGTTTAAAGCAAGTTTACATCTGGACAAAACCAGCAGCTGTGTGATCCTGCCTTTGTGCTTCTCACACATGCAGTTTGCTAATAAAATGGTGTGATGGGTTTGCCCTTGGCTGG
>NW_010099755.1:0-30553 GCF_000699245.1 Pterocles gutturalis | reverse complement strand
CCCTATCCCAGCTGGACCCAGGACACCTCTGAAATGAACTTGCAAAGTACTCTGAAACGCAGATCACATAGTGAGCCCAGTTTTGAGTTACTCCACAAATCTAGTGTGAACTACTGCAAAGGTTGTTTTGGGAGAGAAGGGATTTAAATGTCACTAAGTTTTTGGAATTAACTTCAGTGCTCTCAGAGCAGAAGTTGTAAGCACAAAAAATGGAGTGCAATTGGTTCCTCATTTTCTCATAGCAATCTTAAAAGAGAACTCGGTAGGTTGAAGTTCATGTGCATTTCAACATCCAATCTGCACCAACAAAAAGTATAATTTGATATATCTTATTCTAGATTTTCTGGCAGCCTGTGTTGTAATAAATATTTCTGAGAGTCCCTGCAGAGTTTATGTTGTGAATTAAAGGGTAATTACCTTACAAGGAGTTGCAGCTGGTCAGCCTTGCCAGTAAACAATAAATATAAAGTTTTTACTTCATGTCTGAAGCTATTTCAGGAAGCCAAATAATCTACATCTTGAAAAAAAGAGTCTTTTACAAAGACATGTCAAATTGGAAAGAGGTGCAGAAAGAATTGTAGCTACTGATTTAAAAACAAGATCAAATTTACAAGTCTAAAAGTCTCCAGAATTCTAATGTACTCAGCTCTGAAAGCTCATAGCTAATTATCCCAGTGGGTGCATAACAAAGGTTGATTTATAGCATCATTATTTCCAAATAAATAAGGTAAGGAGATCCATATCTGTACATGAGCCTTACCCTTCTCCTCAGGGGAAGGTACCTTAAGGAAGCTGCACAGTGAATGTGAAGTGGGATCGTGTGAGTTGGTTGAGAACATGGCCAGGAGCTGGCAGACTGGTGCAAAATTCCTCCGAAGGACATGATATCTCCTGCAACACGTCTACAACGTAAAGCTGGGGATTTGGTTTTGACTACCCTGTGTAACCTGTACAAGTCCATCAGGCCTATCATTCTGAAACCTACAACTGTTTTATGCTGTTAAGGTTTACATGATGTATCTTAACTCTTCCCCTGTGTCCAACATCGTTTGTCCTCAGCCACGCTATGAAAAATAGGGCCAAGACTTGCAAAAGTCTGAGTCACGCACTCCAGTCCAGTATCCGGAAAATCCCTTTAAAATATGTTGCTCCTGTTAGTCTTCAAGGGCCTCAGTCTCGTGGCATCTAGAAACCTTTGAACCTGTAGCTTGTGTATATGCCGCCAGTTTATACCCATTTCCTGGTGTGCCAAAATTACCCTTCAGCTTAAACAGCTCTAGCCTGATGTGTTTGTAAAAGGAAATTATACCCTCTTTTAATCTTCATTTTGCTATGCTAAATGAGGCAAGCTCTCTACACCTCTTTTTTGTAAGACATTTTCTCCTTCCTGCTAATTTTTTTCATTCCTCATTCCCAAGTAGTCCTTTGTTTTTAGGTAAAACTTGTTATATTTAATTTCTGCTCATTCTCCTTTCTGAAATCACTCTTTTCCCTCATTTCATGTCCTATTGATTGTCCTGTATATTTGGTTCCCATTCACACATTGCACACATATACACATTAACGGCATGCTGGCCTGCTAGCATTGGCCTTTGGGAGATGAAAATTCAAGGTAAAAGATTTCCTTCCTCACCCTGAGAAAGAGGGATTTGGACAGAGAGACATGACAACCTTCTAATATTTTAAAGTCTGCAGCAAAGAGGAATTTGCTATTGGTCTGAATTCAGTATTAACCCTGCTTTGAGCAGGAGATTGGGCTAGATGGTCTCCTGAGGTGTCTTCCCACCTGAATTATCCTGTGGTTCTAGGATTTCGTAAAATATGTTCTGCTCCATGCCCACTGGAGGTGGGACAAGATGTAATGAGCAAAAAATGCAGCAAAAGAAGTTTAAGTCAGATATCAGAAAAAAACTAACTACATAGTAGTCAGGAGATTGTTTCATTATCTCATTAAAGGTCCTTACCAGTGGATTGGAGAAACACCTGTCAGGAATAGTGTAGTGGTTCCTGCCTTGGATAAATGGTCCTTTGAGATCTTCCCCAATCTACTCTTCTGCAGTTCAGTGAAATTTTGGGGGTGGGGGGTAAGGAAAGACAGGATACTGGAGACAGGTAAGGAGGCTTCCTTTTTGTGCTGGAATACACTGACACAATGAGCATGGAAATGAAGTTCTGTGGCCAGTCACCTTTTCTGCTGATGCATAAAAGTATCTGCATCTCCTGGCTGACCCTGATAAGCTCCTTCACTTCCTAACTTGTTCTACAAAATGGAGGTTTCTTATGGATGTATTTATGAAAATACACCAACTGTGAGGAGCTTTTCTGTGAGGTCAGAGAAGCTTAAGCCTGTCTTATAAATCTTATTTTTCTTTCAGGTCTTTGGTATTGCCACTTGAAGAAATAGATTCATTTTGTATGCCTGGCTATAGCACCAATTTCAAGGATCCATTCTAATCCATCAGTTTTGGCAATGATGTTCTTATTTGATCTTTTCTTAAACTGCTTCTTTGCTCATGTCTAGACAGGCGTCTGCATCTGTGCCACGTTCTAAATATATTGAGCACTCCTGTTGCTCTTGTCTTTACTTTTGCTTGACAAGAAAGCCCTAGAATACTAAGAAAGAAATGGAATCTAAACTTATTTTTTTCTGTGTAAGCTGAAATCTATGTTTTTCTCTGTAAACTGAAATTCATAAAATACGATACCCATGTACATATTTTTTTAAAGAATCTCTTAATTATTAGGTAAGGCTTTTATTTGATGCTTCATATAACTGCTAAAGTCAGATATACAGAAATCATAAGAACCTCTGGATGCCTGCAGTCCAGCCTGCTGCTCAAAGCAGGGATAGCTTTAAAATTAGCTCATGTTGCTTGGGGCTTTGGCCACCTGAGTTTCAAACATCTTCAAGGATGGCGTTTCCATGCCCTCTCTGTGTGCACTGACCTGGTGCCGTACCACTCATGTGGGGAAGAACTTTCTGCTTGCTGCTGTTCAGTTGGAGTTTGCTGGTTTGCTGTCTGTCATTTCCACAGTGGTCATATAAAGGATGACAGCATAGAGAGTATATGTGTATATGCACTCATCTAATAAAGAAAAACTCGTGGACTATTTTTTTAAAAATACATTTCACTGTATTTCTCAAAGACTTGTTCCAAAGACAAATGACACCACTACCCTCTGCCTAGACCATTTATGTCTTCTTATACAGATAGAATATTGTTGCTTACCTGAAATAAATTGTTACTGCTCATTTTTCTATCTGCCTGCCTTGGGAACAGTTATCTTCAGTCATTCAGTGAATGGAGATGTGATAAGTCACTGTTAGGAAAGTAAGAGTGCAAATGTAAAATACAAAAACTATTCCATGATCACTGCAGTCGTGCTTTTATCCCATGCTAGATACATAACAGCTTGCTCCTCAGTGTAAGCAAGGTTAAGGGACCTTCCATTTACTGCAAGATACCACATTTACTGTGGGATGTCATTGTACACTACCAGTTGCCAAGGAGTACCTGGTATGATAGAAGGTTGTATCCTCTTCTGAGAAGGAGCTCATCTGGTCATTTACGGGGCTTGTGCCCTCAGGTCTGGTTATATACATGGCTATGTATCTCTGGAGATTTTTAGTACACTTGGTGAAGGAATTAATGAGACATATAAAATATCAAGTCCATTTTATGGCCGTTCCTTGTTATAGTCTCCTCTTTTTTTTCCCAGCTATTGACATGTTGTGCCATGGTTTGCTTAGGATGTTTTATGAGTATGTGGTATGCAGGAAGACACAAGTGTCCCATATTTGTATGGCTTGTCAAAGGCCCATGTACAATTTCAGCCCTTCGAATTGCAGAAAATCTTAGTGTTCTTGTTTGCTGTGCTGCTCCTAAGCTAATGGGTTAGACTTCAGACACCAACTTTCTTAAATAGTTAAGGTAGACTTGGGTTAGATAAGGAGACCCCACAGCAACATGAAAACAGCAAAAAGATGGTTTGAGAAATGGGTGGCCTGGAGCAGGAGCAGGTATTCTGCCTGGTCAGGGCAAAATGTGCTCTGGGGCTTCTCCCAAACCAGGCAGTTCCCACTGCCGGTAGCTAGGGTTATCTGTCCCTTAGATAAATCAGTGAAATGGGCTGTCATTTATCCTGTCTGTTATGCTGGTACCTCTTCCAAAATGGACTGAAATGTCTTTGATTCCATTCTTATTGTTTTCAAGGTGACTTTTAAACCATCCACTCCAGCCTTTCCCTAGGATTACCCTTGGACAATAATTTATTCTCTGGAAATATTAAAACAGTCCAGTAAAACAACTCAGGTCCTAACCCAGCTTTACAAATAAGTCTCAAGGATGAGTCAGCACCTTATTATTTAGAGGCTTCTATTTTTGGAGTTATTTGGGATGAGAGGGAGGATGATAACGTGGTCAAGGCAGTAGCCTAGGACTCAGCAGACATCTGTTCAGTCCCCTGTCCTACACAGAGCTGCTGTGTGATTGTGGGCCGGTCACTTATGACAAGAGTTTCTGTTGAGATCTTAAATACATGTTGATTTTTACCTGTGTAAGGTGTGACTTGTGAGCTTCCCAGTAACAAGCTAGTGATAGCGGGGCTTCCTTGATTGATAGGAAAGTTGTACAAGTGAATACAGTAAAGACCATGCAAGTTCTAGGTGGTAGAATAGGCGTCATCCCTCACGTCTTTTCGGTTATATTAGGACTGAAGAGAAAACAGGCATTTAACATGATGATTTATAACTTCAGTTCACATGTGGACAAGACATTTTGGCAGGTACATGTATGTCAGAGGGAACAGCACATTTCTTTGCTGCGTTCCTCTGAAAAGTAACTGCATTTTCTGACCAGAGTGTCTTTCTTTAACATGAACAGTTTCCTCGTTATCATTTCACTTTTGCTATTACCTTGCCTATTGTCTTTTATTTGCCAGAAAGCTGTCTAGGGTTTTGAGGGCCTGTTTTGTGTTCTTACTCGCAGCAAGTTTTATTTTAACATTCAAATGGGAATAGCTTTGCTTTGGCATGTACAGCTGAGGCACATTAAAATGAGACACTTAATTTTATCTGATTCTGACACAGATGTGATATAATTAAAGTGTAAGTCTCTGAAGAGATTCGCCCATTTGTTCATTTTGCCAGCCAGCGTGAAACTTGCTTTATCTGAGTTTTCTTCCTGGGGCTTAGGTAATGCAGGCGCTTGTACAAATACATAGTTATTCTCACCAATGTAAGAAAGATTTGTCTGAGCTAGTCTCTTCCTCCTGTGTTTTTGTTTGATTTTTGTTACCAATTCTCTGTTGTTTGTTTGTTCCCTTTTTAGGATTTTGAATCCTTTTTCTCTGCTAAAGAAGAAAATATTATTTATTCATTCCTGGGTCTTGCTCCTCCTCCAGGCATGAAGGTATGCACTGCTGTCCTTCCATGGGGTCCATTTATTTGATTTTAATAAAAGATGAAGATAGACAGTAACTCAGCATGTCAAATAAGGGGCAGTGACAAGCATTACATTAGATGGTGGTGCAGCGAAGTGTTCTTAAGAAAAAAAAAAAAGTGGTTGGTTCAGTAAACACTAAAAAATATTCCTCTCTTCCCTTCTTTCACTGCAGGCTTGTTACCATGACTCCAGCTGATGGTTTCTTTGTTGTTGTTGCTGACACAAAGCAGAATTTTATTATGTTCGGCTTTTAAATGATGCAGAATTTCATAATACAATTTATAGGTTATGTTAATTACAAGAAACCTTCACTTCTCCCTGACTGCATCAAACCTTGAGTGAACAGGGTTTGTTGTACTGGCCACCAATAGAGGGACTGGGGTGTGGGCCCCTTCCATCCTCTGTGCGTACATGCAGACTGGCACTGTGGGGTTTGCTCCCTCTGCCTTAAGGAGATAACTCAAAGTCTTACCCAGGATGTCATGAAGACCCTTTGGCAAGTCTACCCTTTGCTCCTCATCCACTGTATGTTCACAATGTTCTGATATATTTCTGGCAAAAGAAAAACATGTTTTGCTTTTTTGGTTTGGTTTTGGTTTTTGTTTTCCCCTTTTACAGAAAGAAATGTATTTTATCTTTAACAGAGTCTTCTTCTAATTAGAAGTTTTATAACTGAGATCATTACAACTCTCTTATCTCTCTAAGATCGTGTTAGGTGATAATCAAATGTTGCCATCTTTAACGTGGGTGATTCAACAAAAGAAATGAATCAAGAGAGTGGTGAGCCAGAGTGATAGCAGAGAATTCTGCTGCATTGTGATGATCTGTCTGAAGAACTGCCCTGGAGCATGAGAACTGCTTTCTGGCCCAACTTTGCTGCCAACTGTGTAGCAACTTTGAGTGAAACACTGTTGTAAATGTCTCTGTTGTTTTTCCTCTTCTGTAGAAACAGGGAGAAAAAGGAGCCTTTGCTAAATCCTTGAGAGCTACAGATTATGAGATACCCAGGGGAGAGCCACAGTTGCTATAAATGTCTTTGACACTGAGTCCCTGTGTGATAAGGAGCAAGTGATTTAAACTTTCTGCTTTAGCTGTGCCATCTCCTGCCAAGGGAAATAAAAATAACTTGCCTACCTCACAAGGGTCTTGTGAGAATTCATTTAATTAACATCCACAAAGCCACGAAAGGCTTAAAGGACTGCAGGTATTACATATTATAATCATTGTAAAAGATGTGTGGAGAATCAATGAGATAACAAAAATTGCATTTTTCCATCTTCGCACTTCATCTATTATCTTCTCCTTCATTCAAGGATCTGTTATAACAGAGAGCGTATCTATGAAGCAAAGTAGCAAATTTTTAGAATTCATTCATTCCCAGCTGTCAGCAGAGGCTATTACAGTTTCTACTTTGTGACAATTTTGTAAATGTTGAAAATAATATGTTCAGTACATTCTGCTGGGCAGATAAATGTTAGTGCTATTGGTGGCAAGCGAGTATGGTTTACACTAATTAACTGCTGCATTGGTGGTGGTGGGGGTTGTTTCAGTCCAGAAAGTGGACATAAGCGAGAGTGTTTTTAAAAAATCCATGTAAAGAGTGGAAGTATATTTATATTATCTCCTTTTTAGAATCTGTTCCTGAATTTGAGAGAGGCATATACAAGTGTTTTAGCATTTATTGCAGAGGTGTTTCTCAGCATCTTCACTGCATGACAGTCTGGCTGTGCTTTGTCATACAAATAACCTTGCTCCACTGCTTCTGCTTTCCTTTCATTAGGCTGTCAATTCAACCTTAGCATGAAGTACAATGGATGGCTCGTGACATTGACTTCCAGCAGTGTGAATCTGGAATAATAAGTCAGGTGTGGAAGAGATGGTGATGATGACATGTATGACAGGGCTTGCAACTAATATCTTCTTAAATAATTGTATTATTTTTTCTGGAATATGGTGACATTTTGTAGAAGAAGCAAACCATAAAGCATGGAAACACCACATAAGCATTTGCTTTCTAGGGGTTTTTACCCCACCGAGTCATTATAAAGATTAATATGAAGCTGATACATATTTTATACTCTTGCCTCAGAAGATGCTCTTTCCTTTTCCATCCATCTTTTGTCTCATATTGCGACAGCAGTAAAGAAGGTCTTTAACAACCATGATGCTGTCCCACAACACATCCCACTAGGATCCTGACCCAGGACTGTTTTGAGCCTGTTTTCTAGAGCCAGCAGAGGAACTTTTTGCTACTCCCTCAACAAATTACAACTTCCCAACAAAATACTTGTAGTTGAATTCATTGTCACATCAGTCTGCTGAGTGCAAAATATATTTGAAATTTTGCAAATTTTGCATTTTTGTAGCCCTGACTTCTCTCCAGGTTAGGTGGCTCCAACTTGTGACCAGACCTAGTTGACCAGTGTTTATGTTGAACTGTTACTGCTAGGTATCGGCGCGCTGATGGTGCCAGAGCCTAATGTGCAAGCCGATCTACTCTTACAGGGTGAGCCTGATATGTCTAGGACACATCAAGGTGCAGGTTGACTGTAAGACACATGTAAAGAAGCTCTCAATACATACAGAGATAAAGGAGATCCTTCTCAGATCTGCAGCACACATGCAAAGTGGTCTTTATGCACTTACTCAAGTATCCTGTTACTTACAAAAAAGCTGTAATTGTTTCAGTAGGAAATAGCAAATCGACACCAAAATTAACCAGGCTGTCTGGAAAACAAGCTGGGGGGCAGCTCCCTGAGTAGGCACCTGCTCCTCCCTGCAGCCAGCCATGTTTGAACCTCTGCTAAGGGTTCTGGTCAGGTACCACTGTACAGATGGCCAGTTGCTGTGTCCATCATCACATTCCCAGATCCAGTACAATGAAGTATTTAGATGCATGGATGGCACATGGTAACTTCTGCGGATCTTGGTGGAAAGGCCAAAGCTCTAAATGCTGTTTGCTTAGATCGCTGTGGGAGTCAGGCAGACCTTCACACTTTGTTTCCTTTATGCAAGTACATGTTTATCATTAAAGGGTGCTATGTGGCCATAAAACTTGGCGATACTACAAGAAATCAATACTTATCTTTGGTACTTCAGAAAGGGTCAATTTGCTCACATTGTCCTGTCTCTCCTGTTGCCTTCCCATCGTACTGGTTATCGTATTTTCTAAAGTATCATTTAACAGGGAGGAGTCACGTGATTTTCTATACATAAGAGAAGAAGTGGGCACAGTGTTTGTAAGTTCTTTAGTCTATTAATGTGAAATACCTTCTCACTTGAAGGAACACCTGGTCTTAAATACTTCTACCTTCTGAACAAGTTCCATGGCAGGCTGGGATTAAAAGGACGGCTGTGGTTTGTGCCTGACCCAGAGATCAGTCAAATTAGTGATAGATTTCTGAATGATCCCATTTAATCTTGGTTTAGTGGCATGAACAGTGATGTGCCAATAGTATACCTGTGTACATTTGAGCTATAATCAGTGCCGTTTGTATGTCTAGGGTCAGGTGTTTCAGTCTCAGCTGCCTCCAAAGTTGTCAACTTTTTTTTTTTTTTTAAAGTCCCCATCACTTTTACACCTAGCCTGAGACTGTTCTCAATATTCTTGAAAGTATTCTGAAATATTGATAATATGTGAACAGCCCATTAATAACTGTGGCTGCACTGTTTGTTTTCTAAAATGGCACAGGTGAATTTTTCTGCCAATGAGATGTCTGTTACTTAAAATAAGATGTCAAACAGGATGCTGGATCATTATACCGTCTGAGCATTTTAGCAAGGTTTGAATGCAGGTAATTAATGGCTTTTTATTTTCAGGGACAAACAGTTTTTTTGACAACTTTATTAACTGCAGTGGGATACTGCCTCTCTTTCCCAGAAGTCCAGAGAGACAGTTGCTTGTAGCAAGATCATTTAGGTTTGCAATTGCTCAGTGAACTTGGTGAAGCTGATTTACTTGACCTGAGGATCTGTTTTCAAATCTTATATATACTTAAGTTCTTAATCTTAGTATTCTTGATCTTAATATCCGTGATCTTGACATTCCAAAATCCATAGATACTTGAGCTTTAGTGTTTTAGTTGAAGAAGACTTCTGCTAAAGCAGCTTTGAATTACGAATTTACAATATGTGCATTTTATGTAAAGGGAAAATGACTGGTCAGCCAATCTTTATGAACGAGACTTCATTTTAAATTAGTTAAAAATAAAATTTAGTACTGCTATGTAGAGCTAGTGTAATGATGCCGTTCCAAATATCACAGATCTCCATATAATCAACAAGAAGACTGTATGTGTGTGTGCGTGTGCATGCACATGTGTCCTGGCTGATAATATGCTGCTTCTGGAGTTGAATTCTGTCAGCTACAAATTTTACTTGCCTCATGCTCTGAGTAAGTAATATGTTTCATCTGAGAGAGTTTTACATGATAGGTATATTTTAATTGGAATGTCATTTTTACTCTTTGTGTGTTATGTGTTATGTATCTGCTGAAAAAATATTGAGTATGTGGATTTTAAAATGAAATGTTAAGATACACGCTGAAAATAAATATCTAACCAATTTAGTTTTCATGAACACTATAATTTTCATTTTAGGAGTTGCTACAAAGAAAGTATGTCTGTGAGATAGTTTTCATTTGCTTTAGAAAACAATGTACGAACACAACCTTGCACAAGGGAATTTCAATGTATGTCTGTGTTACTACGTATTTTAATCTTCAAATATTCTGTTAGTGTGTGGGGAAAATAAATTAATCCAAACAAATGTCTCTGTAGATCTGTTTTCAATAACAGTGCCACCAGCATCAGAGTGCAGTGAGCCCATGGTTTTATGTGTACTTGAAATGAGACAGCATTGCCAGAAAAAGTAGTTTTTTGTCCTTTCTCCTTCCTCCGGCTCCTTCTGCCTACTCCCAGCTGCTCATTCCTCTCCCCAGACATCCCCCACAAGCTGGCAAAAACATACATGCAGCTGTGTAATGGAGTGTGCAAATTGTGTGAGACAGAAGTGTTTTTCTTTTTAAAGCTTTAGTCTTGATCAGCCTCCTGCTCCAGTTCACCACGCAGCCTGGCAAAGGCTTTTGCTGCCAGGAGGACAGAGGCAGCACAGTGCTGGGAAGGGCTGCTGGGAGGGTGATGCTTGCTGCTGAGTCTTTTTTTCCTCTTGTTATTCTCTGGGGAGAGGAAGGAGGACTTATATGCCTGTGTGCCTACCTTCTTTTCATTACAAGCTCCTTACATATGAAACATATTTTCCATGATTCAGGAGAAAATTGCCAAAAGGGCACCAAATCTTACAGACAGTGAAGTTTTGGGAAAAAGATAAAACTACAGAAGTATTTTGTCCATCTTCACTCTGTCATCATATCTGCTTCCAAACATTCCTGAGCTTCTTTCTATCATTTTTGTCCCCATCCAGCAGAGCACCTCAGCAAGAGGATGTGTTATATTGCTCACTGCATCATGGGACAAAGATCCTTAGGTCAGCCCTCACCCAAGTCTGCCCTGGGGCTAAAAACCAGATAGCTATGCAAATGTTACTCTTCTGCTGGCTAAGTACACTGACTGAAGAAATTGTATATGAGGAGGGGGACTTGTGAAGCTTAAAGGACAGGGGATCACGTCTGAGGGCTTTTGTTTAAATGTAAAGACAAACGAAATTATGGAAAAGTGGAAAAACCCAAACCGACCAGGTGGATTAGTTGTGAGGGCTTGGTCACAGGGATGAGAAAGAAGCTCGTCTTCTGATCAGGGACATGCTGCTCTGCCCATAGCATGTAGGACTTAGGGTGACATAGGACAGGATCTCCCCTGAGCCCGATTCTGTGTTGCTGGAGGCAACCACACCAGATAACACCTTTCAGAAGTGGTCAAATTCCCTTTTAATGGATTAGGTCGTTTGCCTCCTCTTCTCTGCTAGAAAGCTCTTCCAAAACTTCATACTGCTGACAATTAGAATTGTTATTTACAGCTGGTTTGTACTCGTTTTGCGTTTATCTCAGTGCTATTCCTTACCCTAGCCCTCCCTGATGTTTACTCTGATCTAATTTTAGAGAGCCATCATATCCCCTCACAGCATTGCTTTCAACAGATTAAAGTAATGAAGCTCTTTTTGTCACCCTTTCATAAAACAGGCTCTCTTCCTGCTGCCCCCCTCTGCACCTGTTCCAGTCTGAATTTCTCTTTCTTGAGCCTGAGTGACTGGAACAGTAGAGAGTGATCCAGAGGATGATTTGCCTTGGCCTTGTACAATGACATGAATATTCACTTTCAGCTCCCCCAGCTATACCTCACCTCATACGTCTGAGGATCACATTATTACCTCTTTCGCTGCTGCATCACTTTCGTGGCTCAGCTATTCTGTGATTGTTTAAATACATCCATCTTTTTCTTCTTTACTGATCATCAACTAACAAGCCCCCATAGTGCAGTAGAAACATCCATTCGAGTTCTGACCCAGAACTACCTGTCCCAAATACTGTGACTTTGCTCTTCATGCTGTTGCATTTCATCCTGTTCCTGTTGTTGAACTCGAGGCCATACAGATCTCCTTTTATCTGACACAATGTGATCCAGTGTGACCTTTCACAGCTACCTAGGTGCAAGTACATCAGGACTTAAAATATTAAGAGCCTTCTAGGATGTGCTTGTTTGTGGTGCTGGAATAAAAAGATTTGATAGATTGGTGTGTGAATTGAGGAACAGTTTCCTGATGATGTTAAACAAGGGAGTTAAGAGACTATGTATGAAATCCTTTATTTTCTGTTTTTCTGTAGCTTCTTGATGAAGTTTAATCGGAATGCATGCTGGTGGAAAAGGTGCTTTTTCTTTTTTTTTTTTTTTTTTTCTTTTCTGGAGCTAGAATGTGCCATCAGAGTGGATATCAGTTTCTATTGAACTTTCCACAGAAAAGTTAGAAAATCTACTGTACTCTGAAAAGGAAGAATTACTTGAATTCATGTTTTCCCTATAAAAACCCCATGCCTTTACCAACAGATCAACATGCTGACAAGGGTTCCTTTCACAGGAAAATGTCCAAAAGAGTATATTTTCATTTAAGTGCTGAAGCAAAATTAAAAAACACCTCCCAAAACTGTAAAGTCAAGAGTTTTATAGAAACGAACTGTTGGTTATGTGCCCTGAGGCTAACAATGGCTTCTTCTTTGCTGCTAGGAGACTGAAAAGTCTGATGCCACAGATGAAACTGAGGCACACACAGAAGACAAGGCAGCTGAGGAGGCTCATGAAGAGGCTCAGTCTGCTCAGTCACCATCAGAAGATCAACAGGTAAGCTTTCCTTTTTCCCTTTGTGATATGAGGGTTTTACCTGTCCTAAGGGCATGAAACGTAAACCCACAAGCCCTCCTAGTGTGCCTCCGGGTGGGAAGACTGTTTGCAGAATGGTCCTACTTGTATTTTGGATGCATTTTCTTTGACATCATGGTGATATGAAACCTAGATAAAACTCCAGAGACCTTTGCTCTGAATCTTGAATAAGAGCAGTTCTCTTTGTCTAACAGTTTCTTTTTCCACTTGTTACTATAAGCTTTTTTTTTTTTTAATGCTCATTTGGAACCAGACTGTAGTTATTGAGAATAATTTAGGACTGGACATTTGAGTCCTATCTGTGTGGAAGAATTTGCTGCTATCAATGGCCAGCATCTGCAGCACTCGTAAATCTAGTTGTTAATGTTTGTTGTCATGTACCAGCATTAGCTGCTGTTGCAGCGAGCCAGATCTGACAGTATCTTCTCCAGGCCTTGCAGAAACCCCTGGGCAGTGCAGAAGTGAAGACTGTTGTTATCCTTTCTGCCTGCATCATGGGTCTGATATTACAGTCACGTGAGCAGATCTCAAACTGTAGCACTAAAGGTTCTTGGAGTTCTTGGAGCCATCCAAGTTCCTTCAATTCCTTAGTATAATATCTTGCAGTTAGCTAACATCAGTAAAGTACTTGGGGCTGAAAGGTAGATGGATCCTGCAAAAAGGGGTCATTCTGTTGTGTGCTGGTGTCTTCCCCAGTGGGGTGTTTTTGTTACTGCTCAGGTTCTAGACCGTGTAGAGACTAAGCAGAAATGAGTCCTGTGTCTGGAGACAGGCATCCAGCTGCTTTATTTCTCCTGCCGGTCTGACAGTTTGGCATCTAAGGATGGGTTCGTTTTGATGTTGCAGTGTCAAGTGACTCTCTTCCTGAAGAGGCCAGCCTACTGCTGGATCAAGCACTTACACTTGTTAGCGTTTTTTTGTGGTTTGGAGATCAGACAGTCCCAGTGGAATATGTGTCACAAATGGATCATCTCTTTCACTAAAGACCAGAACAAATGTTTGTTTTGTTTTCTTTAATTTCTTTTTTTTTTTTTTTTTTTTTTTTTTTTCCATCTAGCTGCACTGTTTTTCCAGAGGAAGCACTTCTCTGTAAGCCTTTTCCCACTCCCATTTTAACAATGACTGAACCAGTCAGTTAGGCTGCAAAAGCACCCTTTTACGCAGCCTCATGCAAGTCTCAGGCACTGGGAAGTCCCATTTAAAATTTCAGGATGGTGATGAGGGGAGACAGTCCTCAGTGGGAACTGAAACTTCTCCTTAAATTATATTAAAGCACTTTTCATGTCTCTGTGAATTCCAGCTGGCACATGAGTGCCATCAAATACCTTTTTCCTCAGCTCTTAAGAGAAGCCCAGTGTAAAACTGCAGTGCATCCCCTGGTTGGATTAGGTTACTTGCCATTCTGGCTGGCATTCTGCTATAATGTTTTTCAAATGAGAACAGAATGCTGGAACATGTCTGCAAATGTGTCAAGCAGCTGTGTATGAGAGGTTTTGTAATGACATAATGCAATACCACTCCTATACCAAGCACCTTGCTCCATTTCTCACAGAATGGATTGGAGATGTAAGTGGAAAATATATTCTCCTTTAGTTTTTCAGGGAGAGGAATGACAGAGGAGAGAGGACTAGGCAAGACAGTCTGTTTGAACAGATCTTTCTGCGGTTATGAGGGCATGAAATAATGGTTAGTCTTGCAGGTCCTCCCCTGTCACCTGCACAGTCTTGACAGCATTGAATTGTTCTTACATAGTCTTAACCTAAGGAGGAGGAAAAGTCTTCCTGAAACTGTCCAACTCTGATACCCAGCTACATGCTAGGCATATATTAGCTCCTAGAAGAGGAAAAAAGCAGCACTGTTTCTGTTCCTGTCTCACTTGTTTTTAGAGAAGGTACTCACCACTGCAGGCATCAAGCTACCAGTGGCTCCTGCTGGGGATGTACAAAAACCATTTTTCACCCTGTTCCACCACCCACTTCCCATGTCACCTAGGACAAATCACTTCAGTGACGTGGCATCTGTCTGCCTTGCCACAGTTCATCCCAATTATCACTTCTGTTGGGATGGCATGAATCATTCTGTAGAAATTCTAGAGTTCTCATTCACTACAAAAAGCATACAGAGGACGAATTTAGATGAGAAGAATAACTTTGAGGCAGCTAGTGAGATTAATTCTGCCTTTTGTCTCTGTATCTCATTTTGCCCTTATAAAAGAAAGCTAGTATAATGTTTCCTTTCCTGGTCAGGGTTTTATGGAGTTAAATACATTTAAAGACTGTCAGATTTCCATTGGAGTATCTCCACTGGATGTTAGGTCCTAAAGGATACGTGTAGTACCAACACAGTATTTTCAGTATTTCTCTCTCTTTCTTTCATTCTGCAGCCCAGCACATCTTGTTTGACTGCTTGACCACACTGAATAGGTGTTTTCCATGTGCTCTCCCCACCCATGACTTTTTTGTCTTCTACTTTATTGTGAGTTGGTCTCTGTATACTGAGTTCTGAAAGGATGACTTTTTTATCAGAGGCTCACTGTGTTTTGCAGCCAAACCGTTCCATCTTCTGAACAGCAGTCAGATCCCTTCTTGAGTGCCAACTTACTGTTCTGACAAACCTTCAAATCAAATTGCCGTAATTTAAACATTGTAGTTTTATGTTCTGCTTCTGAATTAATATACTAGTGGGAATCTAGTATTGGCATTTTGGCCTTATATAGCACTCAGTTTCAAAACAGCTTAAAAATGACTCTCTGATGTGGGGTGTAACCCAGACAGCTTTTCTCCAGGGACTTGGGAGGAGAAATGCCAGTGCTATGTAAAAACTCTAGAAGATCTTGGCAAGGTAAAAATATCCTAGTCTTTGCCAATGAGCATAAGACAGATAACAAACTGAACTGTGACTGTCTCAGTTGTGGAGCTGCATGGAGAGTCGCAGATACCAGAAGGCTCCTCTGATGCTTCAGTAGCAGGAGTGGCAGCCGATGGTCAATGTGAGTACATGTGGAGGCTGCAGCCCTTCCCTACTGCTTCTGCTGCCTTTGCTGGAGGATGCAGAAGTCTAGAAACTCCAGCTTTTCGTCTCAGGCTGGTGTGACCCACAGGAAACCAGCGAGAGACCCCAGCCTTCTGAAAAACAAATCTCTTAAGTCAGAAGCTGCCTCCTGAAGGCAGCAGGGATAAGTGCACAGTGCGACGGGTTGTTCTTCACACGCCTCACATTAGACTGCCCAGGCTTCAGCAGCTCCAGCCCCTTGTTCGCACAAGCATCCAGGAGAGCCCGTAGCAGTTGTCAAAATAGAAAGTCCCTTACAGAGATCCAGTAGTAAGTAACAGGAACAGCTTTCAGCCTGGGTCACCAAGGGACAGCTGCACTAGGATTTCTTTGGATTATGAATTTTTTTTTCACCTCAAACCTGTTGCATACTTTCCTTCCCTAATCGCTTCATCAAGCTGATCCTTGACTTCCTCCTAATCTTTTTTTTTCATTCCTAATCCTTGTCCTCTGGTGGAGAAGGTTGAGGAACCATTGTGTTTGGATATAGTGTCCCTTTTTCTTGCTTTGTCTGTCCCTTTGTTTTTGAGTTTTTTGAGGAAAAGACTGTGATGAACTATGCATGTGGCACAGCAAGGGCTCTGGTGGTCACTAGACATGACAGTAATGATTTTTCTTTATTTTTGCTGTCTGATTTTAACTTTAGATTTTAGCTTGGGGGTTAGGAAATTTTTTAAGTGGTGTCTCAGTTAAATCAGTTTGCAGTACAGATTAGGCTCACTTCAGGGCAGAATTATTTTAAAAACATGTTCAAAAATCATATTATAATGCAAGTCTGTGTCTTGTCTCAGCAATGCCCCAGGCCATATATAAACCCTGACACTGCAGCTCTCTTCCTTATCTCAACTCATTCTATGAAAACTCGTATCAACCACTCATGCCTTCCGCATGGTACTGTTCTGTTTGCTCTTTCTCTTTGGGATTTTGTGTAATATTAGCTCTTCTCTCCAATAACCAGCTTGGTATCTGACATTAAATTCTATTCGCTGTACACTTATTTTTTTTTTCTCTTTTCTTGCTCTTCTCTTCATCATTTTTGCTCAATCTACAGTCTAAAACCATCTTGTATTATTTCTTATTCCCCAGTACTGTTAAGCCAAGGCATCTGTTCCAGACTACAACAGTTAAGAGAATTGCAAACCAGATTCTGAGTGATAATCTATAACATGGATAAGACTCTGTGTAATTATGATTTAACTTTAATTTTGCAGACCAGCTAATTGCAAAACAAAACAAAACAAAAAAAAAACAAACAAACAAAAAACAAACCAAAAAACAAACCACCTGAAAAGCAAACAAAACCCCAGCTCTAATGCTTTGATTGTCAATGAAGGAGATTTTATTTGAAGTAACTGAGAAAAAGGAAATTTTATTTTATGATTTTAAAGCCCTTTTTCAAAGCAAAAGCTTAGCTTAAATGTGCTTTGTGAGTTAATCCAAAGGACATTATTTCAAAATAAACCCACTGAATTCCACATAATTTTCTTTAAATCAGTGTTTAATTTCTGCTGTGTTTTGCCTGTATGACCTCTGATTTTCTTTCTTTGATCTATCTTTTAAACATTTTCTTTTGTTTATCTCTTATGTAGGAAAGCAAGGAAGAAGATGCAGCAACAGGGGTATAGTATATTTGGACATTTTGCTTTCATCTTTTGTTTGGATGCATTTAATTCCCTTTAAGTTTTATGGCTTCACTTCAAAAGTTAGTAAATTCTTATTCATGAAACTAAATATACTAGCACTATATTCTGCTAGAGATAATTATTGGCCATATCATAGTCTTATTGTTTGGGAACAAAGACAGGCCTTTAATCATTAAAAACAGTAAATGGAAGAGAAATTGTCTTTCACTGATTCTTTAATATAATTTGCCAAGGACTCCCAAGACAACTATATTTTTGACAATCACTGACACCATGCTGATTGCATTTTCAGTGTTGTGTGAAAGAGTCCTTCTGACCATTTAGCAGTTCTGCCTCTAAAGAAAATGTTTTCCTTGACAGAATTTGTAAGATCCAGATGCATATCCTTATACACTTTCCTGCTTTGCCCAGCATTGCAAGTTTATGCCTTGAATATTTCTTCAGTGTTCCCAGCAAAACTAATGCTTATTTTAGGCTGTTTTCCATTACAAACCTGCAATTAGTAAGAGGACACATTCACATCTTCCCACTTCCAAACTGCAATACATGCATATATACACACATACCTGCTGTCATAGTTATGCATTGTGGACCTGGCAGCTGAAGTGGGGCTCCTGGACTCATGGGCAAAGTGTGGGGGCTCCTGGTGAGGCTGGTGAGGGACATTTAAGGCTGATTAGTGCACCCTGGCACCATTAACTAATACTTCAAGCAAGAAAAATACCAATTTTTTCCTGTAAAAGGTAATTGACTTTTATTTGATTTTAATTTGTTAATATATGAAAGATGTTGCTTGTCTGTGGGCTTGCCAGCTTAACCATGTACCATGTTCTATCCGCTCTAAGAATAAGGTTCTTATATTCCAGCACTTGCCTATTAACTCCACAAAGCTAGAGCCCTGGCATGTTAAGATTAAAAGCCTAATACATACTTCTAGGTTCTATTTTTTAAGCCCAGATAATATTGCATTTAGTAGAAACAGAACAGTTGTGAAAGCAGAGCTGTGCATGTCAAGGCTATATTGTTTCTTCAATTCCTACGTGATAACTACAACTATTTTCCATAAAAAAGGAAGAAGAAAAGCAGGAAGAGGGAGAAGAAAAGGAAGAGGTGGAGGAGGAAGAAGAGTCGTAGTACACTTGCCTGTGATCCATCCTTTCTTGAACAGGTTTTCAGGTAGCTATTAAGATATCCAGCACAGTTTCTAAATGTTCTTAAAGTAAGATAAACTTGAAAATGTTTAACGTGTTCTTATATGCAATGACAAGAAAGGAAAGAATACACCACAAAAAAGTTATTATGCATTTGGCACATAATAGTTAGTCAGAACTATTGCCTGAATGAGTCTTTTCCCCATTTCTGTGGCACCAATGAATCTGACTTTCCTCCACAGCTGTCTCTGTGATCCCTAGCATCCACTGGATACTGCAGGCCCTTGGATCCCTTCCCCATCCCTTTTACAGTCTTCATGTCCCTGCCAGGCTTCTGGCATTTGCTTTGGGCTTATTCCTTAGCATCTTCCTATAGTACCTCCTAGCTCTTGGCTGTGTCCCCTAAGGATGAGAAATGCAAAAAGCAGCATGCGAGGTGTGTACTGCTTGAATAGTCAGTATATATGCACCAACTGCTCAACTGATGGGCAAAAAGTACACTTAATTGTTAGACTCGTTCCAGCTTCTCTTTCATCTGGGAAAAGAATTTGTCCCTCTCCTCGCTTACTCAGCTACTCTTTTCACTGTAACTTTTAGGAGCTTCATGTCTCAAATAAAGCCCTCTCTCAAATTTAGTTGAAATGTTAAAAAAAAAATACTGGGGAAGGGAGAGGAGTCTGACCAGAAACATGACACACTATAAAATTACTCTGATTGCCTTAGAAAAAAGGCCAAATGTGACTTTAAAACCTCAAAACAGGAAGCATCTGGGAGGCAGAATTTGTGCCTGTATGGATGTATGAGCATCTAGCATGGCTCAGGTTTTTTCGATACATGGTTTCAAATCTAATTTTCAGGTTTTCTTCTTCCTCCTACTGTCTCTTCTCCTCTGCATGGAAATAAAGATAAGACAGTCACTTACTAGGGAAAAACAGTTAACCTACAAGAAAGTTGGAATTTCCAGGAGATTTTCCCTTGGGTGGTGGGACTCCCTCCTGATTGCAGACACAGTGTGATATGCTCTTTCTAGAACTAGCAGGATTCCCAGATAATTCTGCCTCTGAGGTAGCTGCCATAGTTTCAGCAACCATACACTGATGTGGAGACCCAATCCCTCAATAGGACAGAAAATGTATCACTTCTTTCACACTACCTCTCCCAGATCTGTGTTCCTCTGTTGCATGGGAATCCATCCCAGTGTTGTCCAGTGTTCAGAGATGTAAAATCACAGAAGGAGTGCTAAGTTTTAATGTAATCTTCCTTATTTTTATTCAGGAAGCACAAGCTGGAGCAGCCCTGCCAAAGAACTTAAAATCACTCTCTCAAGCAAACCATCACTAACTTTCATGCTTTTAGACTTATGAACACATAAATACATAACAGAACAAAGACACCACTCTGTCCTACCCGTGGCCTTTATATATATATTTGATATTCCAATTGCTTGTTAAAATGGGTCTTCTTATATCTTACTGATGATATTTCAGTTTGCTGTTATATGTTGAAATAGTATTGTCTGTGTCACTTTCTAGACTGTAAGCTCTTCAGGGCAGGAACCATGTCTTTCTCTGTGTTTATGTACTGCCCAACACATTGCTGCCACTCAGCAAATAACTGCACTCACACAAGTGAAGTATTCAGAGAAAAAGTAATTCAGCACTGAAAACTGCAAAGAGGCTTCCTGTATACAAACTATGTGACTCACTTCTCCCTCAGCTGGCTTTTGAAAATGATTGAGATTTCCATTGTACAGCAGTTTAAATAAAATGTGTTTTCTGTCATATCTGCTCTTTGTCTGCAAAAGCATTAATTTAACCCTAGCAAGCCACACTAAGATCTGCAAAGTTAAGTTTTCTCCATCGTTACGGTTGTAGGCTGTGCAAATTCCTTCACTTTGCCTTGTGTTCCTGGTGTTGTGTATAAGACCCCAGCCATGAGGATACACAACCTACAGTGAAGGAAAGATGTCCCAGTCCCTTCTACTGAAGTCTTGTCAGTCTTCACGGATGCATTGGTATTCACCGAGCCAGGGAGGCGGAGAAAATTAATCCACCTTCATGTGTAACTGTTGGCTAGAAGTTCACTGAGGAGGATGGACCTTGGATTTCAGTCCCTTGTCCGATTACTTTTTATAAGAGTTATAAAAATTGCTTATAGAGGCAGGGAGAGGATGAGAAATGCTTATTGACAAAGTAGCCCATAGTTTAGTAGATAAAACAATCTCCAAAGGAAGCGCAAGTTTCTGTTTGATCAAGGAGAGGCTGTCTTTTCAAGCTGAGATCACATGAGAGTGCATGAACAACAACCAAACAAATAAAGTAAAAGAAAAATTTGTGGTGGTTTTCTGAATGTCCTGAATGGGTGCTTTTTTTTTTTTTTTTCTCACGATACATCTAAAATTGCAATTGTTGGGATGGGAGGGATGGGGAAGCAGTGCTCTCTGTGCTGTTCTTACACTCACAAGGGATGCTGAGCTCAGAGCTGGCAGGCCCATCTGAGGGAAGGACCTTGGAGTCCTCACTTACAGCTCACCAAAATTGCCAGCTCAACGTGCAACAATGGCCAAGATCCAGGAAAATGCTGGGCACCATCAGGAGGATTGCATGACTTTGCTGCCATATAAAGCCTTGCTGAGTTGACATCTTAAGCACTTTGTGCAGTCTGCTCTCTGCATCTCGGGGAAGATGTAGTGGAGCAAGAAGAGGTACAGAGAAAACAACAGTTAGAGAGGATGAAATGGCTGCTCCCTGAGGAGACTGAAAAGGCTCTTCAATTTGGAGAGGAAGCCAAACAAAAAAAAGCCATTTACAAAAATCATAGAGGCAGTGAATAAGATAAATGCAGAATTGTTAGTCAAAAAATCCTGCAATACTGCAATGAAAATAAATTTTTACAGTTAGTATACACAATTAAATTAGTAGATTATCTTAAAAGAGATAAAAGAAAGTAGTTTTTTATACGGTGGGTCGGGAACTTCTGGAATTTGTTGTCACAGGACGTTATTGAGGCTGACAATGTCAACAGGCCCAAGAAGGTATCGGGCAGTGGCAGGAACGGGAGGCTTGTAAGAGGATACTACAGCCTGGGATGTGTCCACCAATATCCCTAATCCAGGGAATCGTAGATGCTGGGGATGGGGGGCAGAAGAAACGGAATACAGCGGACTTGCTGTCCCTAAATTGCATTGCCTATTTCCACTTTCTAAGACTGAGTACCGGGTTAGGTGAGACACTGATCTGATCGTTTCTTATGCTCCTGCAGGTGATTACTCTTCCCAGGGAAAATGTTCCTCATCTTGCCGCCAGCAGAATTGGCGTGCCAATCATTGCTGTAGTAGTTCTGAGCAAAAGGCTGCTCTTTTGGGAGTATGTAGGCAAAATTAAAACATAACTGTTAATCGCTTAGGAAATACAGTTAAATCCAATGCAGTGAGAGTGTATTGTGCAACAGCTGGCATCTTTGTGGTAACCTTGACTATCCCCAGGCTCTCTGATCTTCACATGCCTGATGAATCACAGGCTCCACTTTTTCTCCCGCTGATGTATGAGTGTACTCAGTACATGAGGCAGGGGCACAGGCTTTGGGCTTGAAACAAAACCACCACACCTTGCGTATTCAGGTATTACTTGTTAAGGCAGAAATACAGCAACCATCTTCTCCAGAGGGTATAATCTGGAAAGGCCCTCAGGGAATGTGAGGAATGTTAAGCCTCCCGTCCAGGAGTGACGCACTCCCCTGGTCTTCAGCTGGTGACTGAGGTTATGCTCAGGGTGTAGTGAAAAAGCAAATGGGATAGCGGATGGTTGTACTCACAACACAGCTCTTTAGGGCATTCCTTGGGATAATGACCTTCAGCATTTGCTGATCATCATCTCTGCCAGACGAAAGGAGGCTGTGAGTGTGCAAAGGATAAAATGAATGCTGAGCACTGATCGGTGATTTTAGCCACAACGCTAATTCTGCTTACATAAGCTTAATACTTTCCACAGTAATTTAGTGTGATTAGGAAAAGAATTAAGTTTTTTTCTAACTACAGCACAGTAGCACAAATACATGAACTATTGACTTAAATATATTTGGAAATGTACTGTCTGCATTTTTATATTATTTGTATTTTACTGGGGGAGAGCAACTGCAGTAGGTTAACAGGGTGCACCCAGTACACAATGTTTCACAAGCTTCAGGAAACTGTGAATGCAAAATATCGTGGTGCACCAGTTAAACACAAACAGGCGTGCTGCTTTTTATGACACTGATATGTAAAGCATTTTCCTTGGATGTTTGATGCTAGAAACTTCTATTATACTGAAGCTAAAATTAGAAAAGCTGCAAGCTGTGCTTCTACAGATCCGCATATGTCATAGGATGGTGGACGTTTGCACTGTAAAATGATTGATTGTCAAATTTAACAGACAGCTGAAGTGTAAAAGAAGTGACTACAAGTATCATCACAAAGCAACTAAGCTGGTCAATGGTGTGTTTTCTGGGAAAATAAATTTTAGGAACTTCATTCTGTTGCTAGGAATAAGGGGGTTTGAATAACAGGTCCAGAAAGCAACCTGGGCCATGCTGTCTCTTGCATGAGAGCATTTCTGAGCCAACAAACTGTGTAAGAGTTTTTCTCCTAGGAAAACTCTAAGATAAATTCATTGCAGAGAAATTAAACTGTTTAGTAGATTTGCCAGTACAGCAATAGCCACCAGTCAGTGTTTCTGGTCACCTTTACAGCCACCTCATCTGTTCACCTGTCTTCCAAATAATAAGACTTGCTAATAGTCTTTGTTTACTGTGAGAATATCAGTGTTAAAGGAGATAAGACTACTTATCTGCAACCTTTGACAACTTCAGAAGGCTGGAAATGTGCTTAACAAACAATCTGGGAAGCTGAAAAATCAAGATAGTAATTTCTTCAGAAGGCAGATTGGAAGATTGTGGTTTGATGTCAAATATCTTGGAGAATGCTTACTGTTCCTTCAGTTGCAGAGTCATTGCCATGCACGCAGCAAACAGAGGAACTGGCAATTCTCAGCTGAGACTCTCATTCTTAATGAGTCACTGTCTCCATTTTGCTCATGGGGAAGTAAGGTGCAGCGGTGGGATGACATGCTTAGTGCCACAAATCAAGGGCACTAGAGTCCAAATCAGATGTTGAGTACCAGCTGTGCATTTCCATGCTTCAGAACATGCCAACCATGGTTTTGCATGTCATGATGACTTTCTGTCACTAAATATTTTGAATAATTTAGGTTGGAAAAGACACTTAAGATCATTGAGTCCAACCATAAACCTAACACTGCCAAATCCACCACTAAACCATGTCCCTAAGCACCACCTCTACACATCTTTTAAATACCTCCAGGAATAAAATTAGGAAGGAACCGTGGAGTCCTTATCTTAGAGGGATGAAGGATGAATCTCTGAGAATACCTGAAGCTGCTTTACAGTGACCACATTTTCTTTGAGGATCAGTACCTTTCTCTTTCAGGATGTTTGATTTGTGAGAAATAAAGTTGCCACCAGGTTTAAGAGAAGTTGAGGTTTGATACCAGCTTGTCCAAAACCACTTTTGACCACAGACTATTCAGTTAATTTCCCTGCACCTTAACTTTGCTAGAAAAGTGAGAAAATACTTGTAGAAAATTTATGGGAATAAAATCAAAGTATCAATGCACTGATCAGAAAATGAAAGCATAACTGCTTCTTCTTTCTTTGATACATTTACTTCAGGGTTGTCTATTCCATCTTAAAAAATGTTAATTTCTACTTTTCTTCCCCATCATATTGTTATCTGACAGCTATCAAACCCACCTTCTCCTTTACGTTGTATGTTCACTGCTTTCCAGAGATTTCGTCACCTAACTCTACTATTAAGCAGTTTACAGAAGAAATGGCTGAAAATTTTCCCTCTTTGTTGCTCACTGGCGTAGATCAGAATTGCACTTGCAAAATGGCTCTTTGAGGATTCCTCTTAAAACTGTCAAGTGTGACAGTGATCCATTCTCTCAGGGCTTAACAAGCTTGTATCTGCACACTCCTATGTCACAAGCTAGCTTCCGAAATACGTGTATTTTTATAGTTGTTTGATCAGATTCATATGGCTTGCACATTTACTAAACAGCATATTTGGAAACAGAACAGAACTTACCTGGGTTTCCTACTTCATTGAAAAAGTTTAGAACGTATTTCTGAAACTGCAGACGCTACTCCTTTATGCAAGTAGAAGAGGATGTCAGAATGCCTCCCTGTTTGCTAGCTGTGATTTTGGTGGTTGGTGTGGGGACAAAAGGTGTTAACACCTCTACTTTTTCATCAGTGTAATCCTTCAGGAAAAAGTAACCTCAGAAAAGGAAGCCTGGAGGTGGGCCCATTGGTGACCCCCCTCATGCTGACGTACCCCTGTGCAGAAGCCCTGTAGCTGCTGTGGGTGACCTCCCCTCTCCTGAGTCACTATCTCAGCACTTGGCTGACAAGATGGAGCAAGTCCCCATGTACCCTGCAGAGCTGCTGTCCCCACCTTGGCACAGCAGAAGGGGAACCCTGGGGAGGGTCAACATCCTTGGTCCTGTCAGGTGGCTGGGAGGTGCCCATGGCTGGAGGGAAGCCCAAGGAAGTCTTCCTCCCATCATGGGCACTGCACTGGCGGCTGACGAAACATTTCAGCATTAGGATAAAAACTACCCTGTAGCTCCTGCAAAAAGCTCTGGACAGCAATGCTGGGCGCTTGAGACTTGTTCTCCTCTTGGGCTTGGGGGATTTCATCTCTCCTGCTACAATCACGTGCTGCCTGTCCTGCAAAAGCAGCCTTGGGGGGGTAACAGGGGAGTCCAGGTGAGCACAGGAGATGACTTCAGAGACAGATACCAGGACACAGCGGAGCCAGGAGTGCACACAGGTAGCGGTGAAGGTAGATGTCAAAGCCAGAGCACCTGGCTCCCAGCTGACTACCCACGTGGAGCAATACCTATGGAGCTGGTAGCAAAGCACGGTGGTTTCTGCTCCCCTGACTTTAAGGACGGCATGCTGGATGGATTACATTTTTCTGTCAGTTCCAGTTTCCAGCTTTCTGGGGAAAATTTTATTTCTTTTTGACCTTCAGGCTTTACAATATTTGAGCAGTAAGACTAGAAGAGAGTTTATATAGTTCTTGTAATTAATGGCTTACTGTGCCAGGTGAGTATTTGTGTGTGAGTGTGTGACAAAATCTTCTCTCCAGCACCCACCAGCTCCTGGTAGGGGAAAGCAGAGGCTACAGGTGAGCACAGAGACAGAGCAGCATGCTGAGCAATGGTGAAGCCTGCTATTGCTGCCCTTAGCCTTTAAAATCACATTACCCTGATAAAGTTAGCAGTCCTAGGGCTTGCCAGGCAGCACAAAGCAGATGATCTGCTTTCTTTCTTGCTGCCCAGACTGTATTTCCCTTCCCCCAACCATGGGGATTTTTCTTTCTTTTTTGTCTTTTATTATTTTAACAAAAGTGAATCACATCTGCAATAAGCTCCAAAGAAACAAATGAAGCAGATGCGTCCTCTTCCAGCATCCTTCTGGCCGGGGGGATGACAATGCCTGCAGCTGCAGCCCCAGCTGATGTGCTGGGCTCAGCAGGTATCAAAGCGCAGGGCTGTGCGTGGGGCTGTGGGGTGGCAGCTGGAAAGGGCTGGGCTGCTGGTGGGTGCTTCTCCTGGAATCCCCAAAAAGGGTGCTGTTCCAGCCCTTACAGCTAACTTAGCATCAGAGTCTTGGGTGTGAAAGCTTGGCACTAACTCAGTGATGATCTTACCTGGGCTGGGGCTAGAAAAGCAAGAAAAGTGAGAAAGAAAATGGGGGCAAAAAGCCCTTTGGGCTAAGAAGCATCTTCTGGTCATTTCACGTGAGCAATTCCCAGCAGTTCATGATGGAGCACGGTGTGTAGAGGAGTTTTGGCTTTCTATGTGCTCCAGTACTTTTCCATAAGGATTACAGCATTGCTGGATTTTAATGATGTGGCATGCTGCATTAATATTGGCTACATTCAGCTTAAATGGGTCTGGGACTGGCATCCATGTGCTCCTAGTCAGACCTTAATGAAAGCTAGAGGCAGTAAAAGAAAATTATACTCAACTTCTGGCCAGCCTTGGGTTGGTTTCAGGGCAGCTGCTGTTGTGCCCCATCGCTGACAAATGCAGGAGCCGGAGGAAGCTGCTCTGGCAGGACCTCAGGGGCCTGGGTGGCCAAAATCTGGATGAGGCGTCACCCAGCCATGCTGACTTTGGCAGCGTGGGTGATGTATCACCTGCCTGTTGCTGCAGGTGATGAGGACGCCTCTGCCTGATGCCCAGCACTGGGAGAGGAGAAGGCGGTGGGGAAGGAGGGGCATGGGCTGGCAAAGACATGCCCAGGATAGCAAAGACCTCCAAGGATGGGTCCTGGGCACCGTGTTTAGCCAGTGGCCCCAGCACAGGATGCGTGTGCTGATGAAGTCTGGCACTGGTGAGGAGTTGGGGAGCATTGCCAGTGTGGAGGAGACCAGGACGGTGGCCCAGGAAGAAGCAGAAAGCCCCAAAGGACACAAGTGAGACAAAAGTTGGTGATGTGGAGTACCAGCATCATGAGCTTTGTGGGTAAATGAGAATTTCTGCTACAAGCAGGGAGCCTTGTTTTGTGCCTGGGACTGACACATGGGTTCCCCTCCAAGCCATGGAGAGCTATAATGTGATGCAGCAGTGGCAAGGAGAAATGTGATGAGTAGATGTGCTAAAGAGGCATTTTCAGAAGAGAAGGGAATACCAAGTAACATTGCAAAGCACTGCAGTGGCACTTCCTTTGGGGTAGGTACTGTGTAATGTTTGAACCCCAGGTCAGAAAGGATGAATCCACATCGAGAGATTGAGGAAATGCTATTCCAGGTATCAGGGGCTTGCACTGTCTATTTACAAGAGGAGGTGGCAGGACTTTGGTTGGTGGAATCCAGCAAAATTTCCAAATTTGGAATTCCAAAAAAATGGTGGATATTGGTAGATGTCTTGTGCTTGGGAACAGAGAAAACATAAAGGTGGAGAAGGAACTTCCAGAACAAGGAGAAATAACGTCTCTTCAGCAAATGTACATTGCACATCGTACATTACATGTCATGAGACACTGCACAAAAAATAAGGAGAGAGTATGGCTGGTTGTACGACAGTGTATACTGAATGTACAGCACAGGCTGCCCAGCATGCTGAGTTTTTGCAGGAATATTTCCAGGATCTGGAAGCATCTCTCACCTGAAGAGAGGAAGCAGCTGGTGAAGCAAGAAATGACAGGTCCCCTTCACACTGCTAGGTGGCTTTTCTCTGTGGTGACACCACCGAGACTTTGCAGAACTTTGCAAGGAAGCTGGGAACTTCACTTGAGAAACTGTCTGCTGTTAGCAGCCAGGGTTTCAGTGCTGGAAATCTGCTGCCTAGGGGTGTCTGTAGCATATTAGAGGCAGCTGAAGAGAGTTAATTTAACCAGTGAATTTAACTATAGCTACTTAGCAAAGTGTTCTGCACTCCTGCTTCGAGCAGTACATTTTTAACCTGTAGTGATCTTTGCCTGACTGTTACTATTTTTAATGCCAGCATCAACATCTTCTCTCAAGTGACTCGTGCTAAAACCACAGGTATTTTGGTGCATGGTGTCTTAAGGGTGCATGTAGGAGCCTTGTCCCCTGCTATTAAAACATCACGAGGGCCTGGCAGACACTTGATCCCTGTCAGCGTCAGCAGGCGGCACTCAGAAATGTGTGCTGAGATAATCCCCTGGGAGGTGATGAAGCCTCTTTGAGTTACAGACAGGCCCACCCGATAGTTGTCCGTGGGGTGTGTCCGAGTCCCAGAAGCTGGCAGTGGGGCTTATCGACGTGCCGGAGATGAAGGTCAAAACTTCTAAAGGGTGGCCAGTCAGGCTGCATTTTTTGTTTCCAAATTAGACGTGAAGCCGATGGTAGAAACTCAGCAAGTGCTTCTTCCTCGCTTGGTGCCACCAACCCAGTGGGTTGGCACCTGGGCAGCAAGTCCTGCCCCGGAATGGGGACAAGCATCTCCAGGGGTGAAAGCTGCTCAGTCCCTTTCTCAGCCTCCTGTGCTGCAACACCAAGTGCCTCTGTGAATGTAAAGCCATCTTCTGCTCACTTGTAAGAAGTCAACAGTACCTCCTATAAACCAAGGTTTTATGCTTATTTTTCTGTATTTTACCCACTGGAGGGTCATGGGGTTTGATGGGAAGGAAGCCAGCTCGTTTGTCACCTGTTGGAACTGGGTGCTGTTACAGACGTGTGCATGGAAGGAAACAGCCTTGGAAATATTAGTGAGATGTGGCATTAGGAGGTGATTTATCAGACAGATAGCTTTCATCTTGAATAGTGACTTGTACCTTATGTTTGAATAAGCCTTTGCCAAGCAAATAGCTTTTGTGGGATGTGGCCGGGGGCTCATGACCACTTGCTTTTGCACGCTGTTGCCTGACCTTGAAGGAGGCGGAGGGGGGTTATGCTCACCAGGCGCTCATCAGATGCTGCCATTGAGGATGGTTGGCTGGTAATACCTCAAACTGGGCTGATGAGCTGCGTGTTGCCCGGTAAGCTCTCCCTACCTCATCAAAACTAGCAAAGAGAAAAGTTCAATAAGACACTGCACTTGTTGACTTATTAAAAAATCCCGCCCCGCTGGCATGCAGATAGGCTGCGATCAAAGATGGCAGGGCACCAGAGAGCAAGAACCTGGCAGAAGAAATTGCCTGCAAATGGTGTACCCAAGGGAGCAGGGGGAGGCCTTTGTCTCTCGGCTATATTGCTCACTCATAGAAAAAAAACCCAGCTGTCTTTTGGGTAAAAATAATGACTCCAGCAATTCTTTTCCATGAGGCAGATGATTTTTTTTTTTTTTTTGTACGAGTTGTTTCCTCTAAAGAAGTTTGATTAAAAAAAAAGTTTCACAAAAGGAAAGCTCAATGACCCCTTCAAATTTTGCCTGAAATTTTGTTAAAAGGAGTTATTTCCTTTCTTTCCTTTGTGTGCAGGGGCCTGGAGACATCCTCTGCAGTGGAACACTGCAAAAGGGAACTTCTAACCGCAAAAGGGGTGTGGGGCGGGTTTTGCCTTGTGGAGTATTTTGGGTCCCACGTGCAGCTGGGACAGAGTGTAGAGAAGAGTTGGAGAGTGAGAGCTGCCAAATGCAGCCCTGTGGTACTTCTGCAGCTCAGCAGTGGAAGAGAACCATCCAACGGGGAATTTGGGGTGCCCTGAACCTGCTGGTTGCTCCAAGTCACCCATCTGGAGGGGCTGCCCTGCCTTGCTCTGCCCTGCCTTGCTTTCCTTTCCGGCTGCTGCCTGCCTGTCACCCCCACGTAAGTCTTTGTGCACTCAGATGCAAAATTTAGCCCAGCATTGGTGAATTAGTGGGTTTGCTGTCATTTCAGCCTGGATGATAGCGCTACTGATCTGTATTTGCCGTGGTACCATTATTTAGAGATAAACTAGCTCTGAAGCTGTTGGTCTGGTGCCTGTTGCTGTACCCTGATCCCAAAACTCATGGGGGCTGCCCTGAGCCCTTGTTCTGTCTGTCTTGATTTTGTGGCTGACCATAGTGCTATGAAATCCTGCTGCCTAATGTGTGAAATTTGGAGGGCGCCAAGGCAATGAAGAAAGTAGATGGATGGTGGTTGTTTCGTATAGGGTAGGCATGGATGGTGAAACAGCTGACTTGCAGAGTGGGCTGCAAAGTGACAGATGGTCCTAAAAAGTCATTTATATTAGTGTGCTGTGTACTGAGTACATTGCACGGGGTATGGCTAATGTTCAAAATATAGTAGAAAAAGTGCAGTATGTACCTATTTAAAGCTGCTGAGCTATCTATTTTTGAGATGTTTCATCATTAAAAATCTTAGACATCTAAGAAAGTGCATCAGCTTTTCTTTTTCCTCTCCTCTCCTCTCCTCTC